>NC_133588.1:8948009-9030509 GCF_964106895.1 Numenius arquata | reverse complement strand
GACTTATTATTAGGGAACGTATAATAACATAAAATATTTTTATTTATAGGCATCATCCAGTGTGAAGAGATAATAAAGAGAAAGTACAGTTAAATCAGTTATTTTACTTCTTTGTTCCGTACAGAACTGATAGACAAACTATCAGTCCTCTATGGTTTTTAAAATATTTGATAAAAATACTGAAGTATGCTACTGTCTTGCATAAAAAAATTATCTGACATCTGAAAGTAAGTTCTGAATGCCACTGTGACTTGTACGTGTGTCCTGTGTACACGTGAGTTGGAATATTTTACTCCACTAAAGTAGAACCTTATAAAATCTTTTGGGTTTGACTGTAAGATGCACTTGTACAGACAGTAATTGGCCTGTTACAGAGATATTAATTAACATGTTAGAAATGTTTTCTTTATTAATGAGAAATTCACACATACTATTTAAATTAATTTGTATAGTTTAAAATTAATTTATTGTGGTCTTCGATGACCTCAAATCTACTAAGACAAAGCTGGAGTATTGTACTAACTGTTAAACCATTCATTAAACATTTTATGCAAATAGTGTTTGTTTATAAACAAATTAACTGCAAGGATTTTCAAAACAGGTGCTGTGTTGTGAATGCGTACTAAATGATGTGGTACTGAAAGAATTAATTAGACCTTCAGATGTAATTAGTTGCAATAATTTGCGTGATTAGCGGCTTGGTTAAGAAGTAAGACACACACATTGTAATGCATGGAAGAGTCACTGCAGTAGCTTTGTCTTTCATACGGTGAAGATGAGATTTCCTCATGTTTAGGAAATTTTTCAAAAAATTGCTGACATAGCTGGAGTTAATTGCCAAGTATCCTGTAGGGGGTAACATTTTTTTATTTTTTTTTCCCTTGGCTTGCTGCGATGCATATGCATTGGAAGCAATACCATTTGTTTGTACCTCAATGAATTTTTAAAACAGAAAGCTGTTAACCCTAGGTCTTCAAGTCTCCTGAGGAAGAACTGATACTTAACATGTTCAGGGTTAAAAGATAGGCTGTGATAAGCCATATGAAACAGGTCCAGTGTTTCAAGATCAGTTCTAAATATTCATGTAACTTTTCAGCTCTTGCAACCGTAGTTCTGATTTTTCTTCTCACATATCCAACAATGCAGTCAACCATTGGATGAACGGGAAGAATGCCTTTGGAAGTGGCATTAGTCAGAACCAACTAAAAAGAAAGTTATGATTACTGATACTTAATTTATGGTGATCACATTCCCAGTTATGATAAATGTACAATACCTCCGTGACTTGCAAGAAAGCTTTTTCGTCTTGATAATCCCTTGATGCCTACTGACAATATCACAGAGTGTGTTTGAAATGAATTAATATGGGGACTTTCTTGATCTTTGCTTTACCTAATTGAAAAGGTGGATTGACAGTAAACCACAATAGACTCACTTTTGTGGTCACTGGTGGAAGTTGCTATGGCTTTGCTATTTTAAAAGAAAAAGCTAAAGATTTTGTGCCTTGAGGCATCAAGAACACACAAATATAAAAATAATACACACTTTGACAGAATTTATTGCTCTGACAATACCCTTTTAATATTGTTAGAAACACACTTAGGGGGCCTGCACATGTCTTTTGAAAGAACAGGTATGTTCTCTGTGAATCACTTTGTCAGAAAAAGCAAAAATTTCTAGAAAAAGTTGAAGAAGAGTATAAAAGGAAAAGAAACAAGGGAAGTTCAGTAAATCAGTTATCAAGTGCAATTAGTCAGCAGTGTAGAAGATATGAGATGATGAGAGGCTTCTCAGAATAACACACTTGCTTATGTTGAGTGTTAGAGGCGTTCCGTAGAGGTGCTGTATGCTTCAGAGAATTTGAATTTAAACTTTTTAATACAGAACCTTATTTGATAAGATTCAACTACAGCAGTTTGCAAGATGAGCTCTGGGGGAACTTTGTTTTGTCTCAGATGGAAGTGGTCATGTTAAACCTTTTTTTTTTTTTTGTGTGTTAATGTAATGCTTCTGAGGCATGAGCTCGAGGAGACCGTGTTTAAAAGCTAAGCCTTGCAGTAGTTACCAAATTGTTTATGTGCTTTTAAGTTTTTGCCATATGATTTCCGAGAGTTTTTATGTAGCTGCAAATCTGACATAAGCAGCAAGACCCAGCAGGAGGTCGCCGGTTAAATGCTGAACAAAATGCTAGTGTATCTGGATTAGTGACTGGGAAGTATTAGTGGTCACATATCTAAGTGAAAGTAAAATCCATGGTTTTTATTGCAAACTCAATGTGGAATACAGTTCATTTCAGGACTGAGGCAGAACATAAGTGTGTTACTTCAGTTCTCCAGAAGAATGGCTATTTGCAGTCTTGGCTGCTATTTATTTATTTATTTTTAATAAGCATAGAAGGGAAATGGAATAAAACAAATATTAAAATGACAAAAGAAGAACAGAAAGCATCATTAATTGCTGCACATCTGCTGTGTGTCTGCTGTCACGGGGATTACCCTTAATTAGTATGGATGAAGTTTGCTATCATTGGTTCTTTGGATACCTCACAATTGGTTTATTTTTAAAGGAGTTCGTCTTTCTATATATGTTTTAATAAAATATGCAGCTGTTAAAGTTTCAAGGAAAGAAATCACTGTTGTAGTCCTGAAGAGACTGAAGATCATTTGACAGAGCTAACATAGGGATCCACTTGAATGATTTTTTTTTTTTTCCCCCTTTCTGTAGTCTGTTTAATTCAGTTCTTTCATTTTAAGTGTGATGTTTGCAAAGTAGTCTTTAAAATGGGCCCTTCTGTATTGTGTTTGAATTTGAACAAAATTAACATTTGTATGTCATCAGTAGCTGCAATGCATAGCTCAAGGCAATGAAGGATAGAAGTCAAAGAATATGGGAAACTTGATTAAAATGAATAAGCAGTAGAAGGTCTTAAGGGTGGACATAGCTTACTCATTGATTTATTTGTATTGTTTCTTGAGGCAAAAGAAGCTAATTCCATGGGAAGTTTAGAAAATAGGTTTTAAATCTGAAAATAAAAAGGAATTTAAGTCAATAAAATTAGGTTTTAGACAATGTAATCTAGAGATTTCCCTACTTATATTTCTCAGTACCACTTCGTAAAGGGGGCATAATACCGGGTAGGTGAATGTTCTTTGAGAGAACCTCTTTCCAATTTATTTTCACTGTACTTGTTAAGATTTGGGATCAGTTGGATACTCATATTATTTTACTTTGCTTTATTCACTAGTACAAGTCACACAGTAGACCCCAAATTATCAACCTGGCAATTATCCGCTGTGCACAGCTTACCAAACATGCTGTTGTTCAGTGCTGCTCTCTGACTTCCTTGGATAGTATTTTTTTATGCTGGCTTTAGGGAAGTGGTCTGTATTTGATATGCATTTGTGAGTCACCAACCGCAGGGGGATCTGGTCAACACCTATATATACTTAAAGGGTGGGCGTCAAGAGGATGGGGCCAATCTTTTTTTCAGTGGTGTCCACTAACAGGACAAGAGGAAATGGGCATAAACTTGAACATAAGAAGTTCCATCTAAACATGAGGAGGAACTTCTTTACTTTGAGGGTGGCAGAGCACTGGAAGAGGCTGCCCAGAGGGGTGGTAGAGTCTCTGTCTCTGGAGACATTCAAAACCTGCCTGGACACATTCCCGTGCAACCTGCTCTAGTGGACCTGCTTTGGTAGGGGGGTTGGACTAGATGATCTCCAGAGGTCCTGTCCATTCTGTGATTCTGTGACTCTGCATTGTATAATGCTGTGTCATGAAAATTTTGTAGTTTGCAAGAACTCTGCACTCACATAGTTGTAATGCCCTGGCTCTCATTTCGAAGTCTTATGCTCTCATTTGTCTCAGTATTCTGAATGTTCTAGATAGCAGCTTCTATACTTTTGAGTCTACTTGATGAATTGGCATGGGTACCTTTTCAGTATTTCAGAAACTTCCTTGTCAACATTTTCTTTCCTCGGTATACACCAGTGCTAGAAACATGAAACGCGTTGCCTGCTAGTCTTTTGTTGGGGTGTTCAATTCTAAAGAGCAATTTTTGCAAGAGAACTTTAAAATGAACAAACGCTTGAAGCGGACATCTGAGATGAAGGACCCATATTCCTGGTAATAGTGAGAATCTAGTCCATAGCTTAGCCAAATAAAGGAAGCTTCCTAATTAATTTACCTACCACAATCATTTTGAATTCAAAAATTAGTGTTAGCTGTTTGGTTTATAGCACCTTTACTCAATAGCTATTAATATTTTTTAAATTTTTTTTCTTAAGGAACAGAATAAGGAGAGAGTTGGAAAAGTTTGGATGTTTTTCTGTGGGTATTTATTCTGATACAGATATTATTTCTGCTTAGTCTCTTATGTTGTATTCTCAATGTTCGCATTCTTAAAATAAGGATGTAGAAAATGCAGGTACTTAATGGATCCTGAAGATGTTTTCATAGATTCACCTCTTCTGCTCCTCCTCTTCCCCCTAAAAACCCCGTGAAATAAAAAGCCCTAAAACTCCCAGTGGATGTGGTTGTTTGTCAAAGTTAGTTGGGGAAATTGAGAATTCTGCTGGGTTTGTGGAGGAGCCAAAGTTATAACACTGCCCACGTGAGTCCTTCCCATTTCCATTTAATATTTAATGCCAAATAGAGACAGCCTAAAATGAAGAAAAGTTGATGTTGAACAAATAAAATTATTAAAAAGAATATCCCCTCAAAACCTTAAATGACCTTTAGTGCCAAAAAAATTACAAATGACCAGTTGAAGCCCTTACATGAAGGATGGTGTCAAGTGTACTGTTTTACATTTCTTAGGGAAGTGTAGCCTGGGAGTTGGAGAAATGTCTTCCTTATTTTGGGTGTCTTAGGTTTTTAGTATTTTTGTAGGCATAAAGAGATTCTTCCACTCAAGACCCCTCTCCCAGTGTGGTAAATATTACACCATGCTCTGAACAGCCCCACTAAGCGGTGTGAAAGGCAAGAATGATGTTATTTTAAGGAAATGTATATTACGCCCATTAATAAAGAGAAAAAGCTGAGTCAGAAAACTGAAGTGACTTGAATAATTTCTTGTGTTCGGATTTGAGGAAGTCGTATCATTGTTCTACTGTATAGTAGATGCCAACTTTCATCTACTCCAAGCTTTTTTACAGCTATGCACTGGTCAAAATGGGACAATTTAATAACCTGAAATGTCTGTGATTCTGTGGGTGCTTCTTTTGTAATTTTTAAAATTCTGCAGATTTAGGAGGAATCCTCCCCCGAATTCTGATATTAAAGGTTGTCTAGCTCTTTTAACTTGTCTTTTTCTGGATATGTCATGAAACCTGGAATTCAGGTTTCAGAAGCTTAGTTACCAAATCTTGATTTTTTTTCCACTGGTTACCAAAATAGGCATAGTATTAATATGCATAACAGTTCTGTATGACCAAGGAGTTGCATTTTTGAAACTCAAGATACTTTTTCTTAAAGCACGTTGGTGGCATTTCAGTTGATTCTTTGAAAATTCATAAACACTTTCCGGATATATTTTTGTTCTGTGAAAAATGGCTGGACTCCATTATAGGTCATAACTCTAAGAACAGCCCTCACAACCTGGGCTTCTCTTTGTATCCCTAAATTGTTACCATAAAAAGAGAAAATTACTAAAACCTAAAACATGTTACTTCAGAAGGAAAACAGTATCTCCAGTAGAGTTTATATTTTGCATTTGTTCATTGTTGATTATGTCAGAAATACCAGACACACACACACTAGAGATTTCAGTATTTCAGTGGTGGACCTCGATGTAAAACTATCAGACCAGTGTGGCATTTACCTTTCCTATACAGATATTAATGTACATAAACAGATGGCCTTTGTGTGTAACTCAGTTTGCAATGAAAGTGAGGTGATTCACAATCTAATTCTACCTGTTACAGTCTTCAGATTTGTAATTCTGATTACAGCTAAATTACTTTGTAGTGAAATTTTCCATTTAAAAAAGTTACTTAGCCATGAGAAGAATCTACTGTACAAAGCATTTCCTGTGATACCGCTAAACATTTTTGATATTCCTGTATACGTGGTAATCCTTGAAATCTGTATCCTGTTCCTATGAATCGTCGGTTTATTGTGCATTTATCACTCTTTCAGAATCTTCTGTAAGCATAGGATTTTGTGCTCAGAGACCATCTGTAAACAATCCTGTAATTCTTAAACATACAAGAAAAGCTGCAGTCATATTTTTTCCAATGCACTTATAAACCTGACCCCAAATGGTGTTCTCTGGCTAACCTACCTTTCCTTTTCTAAATGTCCTGGATTCCTAACAGCACTAGCTTCACCAATAGTAAGAGTGTCAGACAGCTATGGGCAGCAGATTACCAGCAGGTGGATGGCATTTTAAATTTATTTTTACTTTTAGTGAGACTCAGTACTGAAAAGCTTCAAGTGTAGTGGGTACTCAGTGTGGTTTTTTCCTATTGCTGTACAGTTGAAGTACCAGGAAGTTTTAGGGAGACATGTTTAGACTAATCTAGATGTTATCATTGGACTGAGAGAGGTTCATGCATGTATGAATGGCATTTTCTAGTTGATCTAAATAACTTTGAGTTTTAGATGGATTCTGTGAAATGAAGGTTAGAGAGTCTTGATATTCTTATGAAGGCAAACCTTCCCTGTGAGCTGGAGCCTGGGTCAGGAAGCCAGTGAGAGGATTGCTTTGTCCATGCACATTTTACTTTTTTCTTAAGTATCTGCAACAAGTCAAAAATGAAGACAGGTAGTATGGTGAGATGGGCTTTTGCTTGGACCTGCTTTGCTTTTTTTCACTGCAGATGTAGTTTCAGGGGATCCTTTCAATGCTGCTTGCTCTTGACTCTGTCAGTAGCAGGAAAGACAGACATTTTTGGTTTAGGTATTGATAGAAGTTTGGGGAGATGTTCGTAGTCTTGAGAGTCTAACGAATAAGTGAAAATAAATTGTGACCTGGGATCCTGTGAATAAGGCTAAAGAGGCTATGAAAAGCAGGGGTGTTCTTTTGGAGAAGATAGCTTAGTGCTTGTCTATCAGGCAAGTGCAGCTACCTGCCCAGTATGCTTTGGTGTGGGGGTATGTTTGGAGTCATACTTGTGAATGCTGTCCTGTGTTTAGCAGATCGGGGCCATAGGAAAACTCAGGTTGGAAGGGTCCTCAGGAGGTCTCTAGTCCAACCTCCTTGGAATATAAGAGAATTAAATATACCGTTTTTCAAAACTGAATGATAAGATGATCAGAAAAAAAAATCTGTTTAGTGTTCTCTTCTTAACTTTTTTGCACAGATATCCTGCAGTTTTTTGCAGTAGCTAGTGTTTTGTAGTCATGGAAGAGTTTGTTTCAAAAAAGACGTTTCCGTTTTTCAGCATAGAAATTTGGAAGATGTGAAGAACTGAGGGCCAACTCATCTTGTATCAAGATGGGTGCAAACTCCCAGCCAACAAGGAATTATGGAAAGATTGAGGTATTATCAACTTTATAGTCAAGAATAGTACCATGTACTTATGAACAGAGCAGTGCATATAATTGACTTCAGATTCTTGGCTGAAAAAAGACCAAGGAAAATACTTTTGTGTGTTTTGCAGTTATTTTAAACCAAAAACTTGAAATTGCTTGGTTTACTTTCGTTGTTTTTCTTAAACATATAAAATGGAAGAAACTTCATAATTTCAGTTGAAATAAAATTACATTTCTTTTTTGATCAAGAACAACCCTCCCGCCCCTAAAAAAACCAATAAAACTTGTAAAGTACCTGTTCATCACTCCTAACACTCTTCCTCAAATGTTGTAGAGAATATGGCTTATAACTATAAGAATTTAGTGGAGATGTCTTGATTAGCAACTGAACTAACCCTGGGGTGCCTGTGTGGTGCTAGGTCATGTTAAACATTATATTCTGACTCCATAGAAGTTTTCTAGAGTTCAGATGCAGATCTGTGCTTTGTATTTTAAATTCATCTGTGATAAATAAGACCATTTAAGTGTAATCCTGTCAGTAGTAAACTGTAAACCCGGTATAAAACGGCAGAGAAAATTACTCTCAATTAAAGGAAAAAGGGTGAGGAGTATCATATTCTTCAGGGGAAATTTTGGAGGCAAAATGGAAGGACTGTAATTGGAATTTAGCCAATCTACAATGGAATAGGGTTTACTGTGGAAAAATATATTGTCAACATTTGAATATTTATGATAGCAACACTAATGATTAAAAGAACCGTGGAAATATTTAATGAGCCCAAGTCATCACATCTACACTTTATGTCTCCCTGCAAGGTTGGCACTGTCAGCTCTAGTAAAAACATTGTGTTTGGTAACATACTAAGAAATGAGTTCAACGCAAACAAGGTAAAAAAAATCTCTAGATACTGAAAAAATAGTGCTTCTGCAACATGAAGGTGTCTTTTACATATCCTCCATGCAAATAAGTCCTGACCAGTTCTAACAGAGCAAGGAGGAGGCCAAGATCGAAGTATTACAGCTATAATTTATTTATTTATTTTTAAAAATTGGTGTGGATGTTTTTGATGTAAATTTTGAGCTATTTTGCTACATGGAAGTGTATTTAGGAAAACTGTTGCTAGACAGAATAATTGCAGGCTTTTACTACATGTGACAAATCAAACTTACATTACATTTTTGTTTTTAAACTTCTGTATTGCCATAAATGAAATACTATGTTTTAAAAAAATTAATATAAATTCAGGTTTGGCATAAACCCTGGTTAATTCCATTGACTTCTGTGAGATTGCATGAAATTTCCATAGAGACAACTGTCCCCACTATATTCATCACATCCTATTTCTCTGTTTAGGAACCACTGTCAAAGTATCGGATACCTTATGTTCTAATAGTATTACGCTCAAAATTAGAGTGTATGTTCCCCTGATAGACATTTTACATGCAAATAATGCTGTATTGCTATAAATACTTTGTATCTTTGAAATGCAGTGTTTGCTATCATGGAGATCATAATTTTTGTGAGCTGAATTTTCTTCAGATGATAGAGAAATTATAGGCTACAATATGTGATCAAACAGCAATATGGAAAGCTTAAATAGAATGCGCCCTAAGGACAAAGGCTGGTTAAGACTATAGGGGATAGAATAAATGGGAGTTTTAGTAAAGCTATCTCTGATTCCAGCAGATAAATTATGCTCTGCCTTTTTTGTATCTCTTTGGGACTGTACTACATAAATTATGACCAAATATAATTTAGGCTTTCAGCCTATATTTCTGAACATCCATCTTGTACGTTTTAAGTACAAAATTACCATTTTGCAGAAGTATGAAATTGAGACAAATTTTTTTCATCTGTGCATTTAACTTCTGCATACTTTATAGCAGCTAAAGGGTTAGAGAGGGCCTCATTACTATCCAGAGGGTGATGTTAGCCAGGTGATTGCATAACTGTGTTAAAATCTACGTAAGCGTGACTAAAGTTTGGGGGAAAGAAGAGTGTAGAATTGGATATTATTTCAGAAGAAGTACCTACTTCAGCTTGAAGTAATAAGTTACATGCTTTTTTGAATAAAAAGCTATCCTCGTAAGTAAATCCAAATTCTTTATTTGTTATCAATTACATTAAAAAAGTTATGTGTGGAATTCCCTTTTGAAGTGCAGTTATAGTCAAGTGACCTAAACTTTACCATACGTGAAGACCACAAAATGCAGGCCTTCAATGCACGTGTGAGTTCCCAATTTGCACTTGAATGTCAATGCATGTATATAAATAAAGCAAGAGATACTAAAAGCCCTATTTTCTATCACTCAAGTACTACGTTCTGTAACTTGGATTACTGTGTAAAATCAACTGACAATTGTATACATAATTTCTCCGATTATAGTATGCAATGTTGTAATATTATCCGGAATTCTAAAATTAGGAATAACTACAAGGTGCATCCTTGTGGGGGTGTGTACATGTCCTCCACAGGGGCTAGAATGTGGGGAAAAAGATGAAATGCCTCCTTTGAGGAAGGCAAACTTGCAAGATATTCATATTTTTGACAAAAGAGCACAATTTACATTGACCCAGTATAGCTTTAAATATTACTAGAGGTGTTTTTTGATCCATAATAACAGAAAACTATCCCTTTAGACCTGATGTAACTTTTTCTGTATTAAGAATAAGAATTATCCGGCCCTTTTGCTCATGCACATGAAGATCACACCTGCAGTATTTGAAGGTTTGAAATCATAAAAACTAGTTAGTATGTGTAGCAAGGTAAATTTATTTGGCTTTGTTTTGTATACAGTTGATGACCATAGCTTTGGGAATTCAATGCAAGATTTCATGATGTGTGAAAAATGAATAGAGAAAATGTCTATTGTAGAAGTAGAATGAATAATAGTGTTGAAGAAGAAAATTTCCCCCTAAAATACAATAGGCCAATTTTTTTCTGTTACAGATTTTCTATCCATTAACTTGGTGATGCTCATATGTGCAGTGTTTTGCTATTGAAATGTTTACCGTTTTTTCTGTAATTGATATTCCATTTAAAGCCACTAGCATTCACTAGACTGCTGGCTTTCCCTGCTTTCTGCAGTAAGTAGACGGAATACTGGAACTCAAGCAGTAATGCTAATTGCTTATAAAGATTTTAATGGCAATCACTTTAACTGATGGTAGAGATTAGTCTACTATCACAGACACCATCAAAGGCAGCACCAATAGTATGTCACCCTACCTTCTGTAAGGAAAAAAAGGTGTCTCTGTTATCTACATAAAATGGTGGAATATTTAAGTTTGAAAAGTGTGAGAATGTGGCAGATTCCATTGTAACTTCCAGCTACTTTTCACTAGAAAAAAGTAAATTGAATAAAACAATAACAGAAAACTGAGATTTCTATCCTGTTGTCCTCCATTATTTAACCTTTTCCAAAAACTCCTGGGTTGAAAATGCAACATAAAAATGCACTAGTTTCCCTGGCTCCTTCATTAGAGTTTTTTACAAAATGTAGTCTATTCTTTTTCCACTGAAAAATGAAGGAAATTGGAAAAGGAAATTCTATCTTTCTAGTATCACTGTCATATTCCTGCTGCATGATTCCTATTTTCTGGGACGGGACTGAACATGTGTTTGAACTGTGCATTATGTCTTCACTAGTTACATTCACTTTTGTGACTCTGTCTGCTAAAGTTCTCTTGGTCAAAGATCCAATTGCTTAAGGATATTACTGTTGACGTTACGCTATGATCTTAGTTTTTCAAGAAGTAATCTCTTCCTGCACTAGCAAGATTCTTCCCAAAATAATGTAACATCTACAGACCTTATAATTGACTTTTGCAAATTATAATGGGGAAGATGATCTTCTGTCAGAGGTCAGGCTGTTCTGATGTGTGGTAGAAGAGGATGAAATGAATTCTGTTAAATTTTATAAGCCCCATTTGTCATTAGTTATGCTGTATATTTTACTTTTTAGGTCATGAGTTTTTAAAATCAACATACAAATGCAAAAGTCTGTAAGTTAGCTACCATAGGGTTAAATTTTATTTGAGTCATTACTAAGTGATTTCATGTCCAGAGAGCCTTCAACTCAGGATGTGTAACATTTATCTGCCTAAAATTAAAAGGAAATGAAAGAGATTTATTAGTGCTTGTTTCTTGAAGATGGTTCTCCACATTTGGATTGGTTGAATGATTGAGGATAAAAGGCTTTCATAACGATGTTGCGTTGTACAAATGAGCTCTAACCAGAAATGCTGTCCTAAATGCTGCTGACTTAAGGATAAAAGTACTAAGAAGAGACAATAGCCTCTTTGCAGTTAAGGTTATAACCAGAATCCTTTTATAAAATTCTAATTTAACTGGTATAATTTAGCTTGGGGTAATTGTCTCTGTGAAATATGGACAGGTTTGCACTGAAGTTTAAGGAAAGAAATTTAAAAAACGGTCAAATGAATTTTGAGATACAAACAGGCTAGCTGATCATCAGAAAAACTGGTGGTGTGGGCAGTGATGCTGTATTTGTTGGAATGAATGCATTCAGAAAGAGCCGAGTCATTTTTAGAGAGTATGGGGGGAAAAAATAATAGGGGTGAAACTAGGGAGAAGGATGTGCATTTTTACCTTGAAAACTTTTTCTTTAGATGTTTTAGACATTCAGATGGGTTATAAATCCTTTCTTAAGATGGGAAAGAAGAAATTCAGCATTCAAAAAAATCAGTAATACCAAAGTATGTTTGGAAAATAGACATCATAAATTTCACACTACTCGCATAAACATACATACTTTTTTTGCTATTCAGAAAAAATAATGTGCATCATAACATCTCGATTCCAACCTAAAAATACTTTAATTTTCTCATTGGTGTTTGTCCTTTAAAGACTTCTTGATAAGAAATAGATACCGCAAGATATATTGACATTTATTAGGTATGAACTCTTACTTTCATATAACTTTATTATAATGATAACATAATGCTAATAGTGGTAGTTTTGTAATTTGTGAACCATAGTTAAGTGTTATAATTCCTGTTTCTTGTGATAAGACCCCTTTTTTGAGATTCTACTGTTTTTAGCTGAATTAGCTGCCTAACTGTACTGCTCAGATTTTCAAACACTAAAAGGAAGGTACCAAGAGTAATGAAAAGATTGAAGTGATTCAACTGTGTACCATATGCCTTTCATTTTTTTTATTTTTTTTTTGACAAAAGCATCCCCTACTACAGTCTTCTGCTACAGAACTTACACTCTCTTCTGGATCTGTTAAGGGTTGGAAAAGGTGCTGCCGCGAGGTCTTAATGCAGACTGGATTTGGGAGGCAGGCGCTATTTTGAACAGCACATTGTGTTGTACTGCTGGTGGGTAACCTCTAAAAGGCTATCGCATGTAGTGTGTAAATTGGAAAATCCAGGCTCTAGCTAATTTCAGGAGCTGGGAAAGACAGAAAAGTGGGTTAAGACTTCTCTCTCAAACCCTATACTACAGAGGAATGGAATTAAGGCCAATTTATGATACTGTTTACCATCAATTTCTTCTCTTTACCAGCCTTTTGTATTTTTTTCTAAGAATGTCATAATATAGAGAGTGTTTTCTGAGATAAATATTGCTTTCAAATCTCACTATACATGTTTTTTTCTTTGAATTTTCAGTAAACAACTCATGAATGTACGATCTATTTCCATTAATTAACATTGATCTGGGTTCCATAGTGAATACTTTAATGTGTGGATTATTTGGGAGTTTTTGTCTAGTATTCACAATTTGGTAATTCTTTTGTATGATTGGTCACTCATCCCATATTTGCTCTCTGACTGAGTGCTCACAGCATTTATAAGTATGTGTACCCTGCATGGCTTCCTGAGGGTTTGTTCTTTCCCAATGTAGGCAATATAAGGAAGATATAAAAAAAGAAGTCTAAAGAATATTAGGAATTCTTGAAACATTCCATTCTAATTCTCTTCCAAAACATTCTAATTTTCTCCTAGTGACTAATTTAAATATATGATTATGATTCTAGCAGTTGCCTCCAAGTAAGAGCAGATGCAAAGATTCAAAGTCAAAGCATGAAAAAGAATAGTTAAGTTGTATCCTGCATGCCGATGTGACCTTTTCATGATGGTTAAAATGGTGACATCTTTATGGCTGAACACGTTTTTTAAAAATAGAATTATAAACTTAAACTGCAATAATATATAAGTTCTTAAATTACTTTAAAAAGGTAAACTGGGCTTATTGCACCTTGATTTTTTTATTCATAAAATAAGTATAAGGCTGGTATTCTAATATAGATCATAGCGCGTCTGATAATTTCTGGGTAGCTGGCTGAGCTATAGATGCAGAGTCTACACCTCTGAGTTTGTATTTCGGAATGAAATTCCTGCTTAACAACCCTGTTTGATTTCAAAGCTAATAATCAAAAGGATTTTATTTTTGCAAATATCAACAGTAATGTAGCACAAATCTTAAATCCCTTTTTTATTTTTGCAATATCTTCTTCCTTTATGTCTTTTCTTCAGAATTGTTTAAATATTATTCATATAGCCGTATATATTTCACCTATGCTTTCTGCTGTGTGATATGGCATGACAATAACATGTATTGTGTTCAGCGCTGTTTTCCTGTGGGATTTAAAGTGTTATTTGGCAGAAAGTATACATATTACACAATTACAGATAAAAATTTTTACTATAAAGATAGTGGGTTCCTTATCGAGAAAGGAATGACTTACTGTGAAAGACCTGAAAAGAAAGTAGTCTGTCATGAATTATACGCACATACAATTTAGAAAGTAGAAGGGCATTGTAAAGAATATATATGATATACTCACTAGTAATGGTTAATACCCACGTGCTGCTCAACTAATGAACAAGATCACTTGGAATATTGGGTCCAAATCATGATTTCTCATGACACTGTGAGAATTCCTGGGGTTGCTTTTTCATCACTTGAGAAGATCCAAGAACCCAATATGTTAGGTTGTTAATTCATTGGCCTGGGATTTTATTGATCTTAAGACGATGAGCCTGGTCTAGTCATCAGAGTGATGTTTGATGGCTTACAACATATGTATAAATGTATAGAGAACTTCCTGGCCTTCACTTTAGAGGAACATAGAGAATTTTGGGTAGTTCATGTAGTTCTAAAAGGGATACAGAGTGCATGGCACTGCCTTAGAAAAATTGCCATTACCCGTGGCATGACTGCAGCAAATAGCATGAGCATGTTTATGAACTTTAATTTTGCCTGGCTTATGCCAGTGGAACAGGGGAAAGTCTGCCCAGGAAAACACTGATAACAAGCACTGAATCAGAAATAAAAAAGAATTTAAAAATGTGACTCCTCTGAAAATGCTCAGGAGCACGGTTTGATCTGCTGAGAATCTCAAGAATTTGATCATTTGTGTATGCTTTAAGTAAATCTGAAGACTTAAGTAGTGATAATACTGTATCATGTGCCACAAAATTGCTCTAGGTCTTTTAAGTGGCAGCACTAAAAAATGCGAGCACTAAAATGGGGGAACTCAAATTGGAGCCTAATAAAATATCACCCCATGTTTGTTCCTTGTATAGAATAATGACCTCTCATAAGCCATTGCTTTTTTACTTTTCTAAGGGTTACTCTGTTGCCTTGATTCCTTCCCTGATTATCTTGAAGCCTGTCAAGTTGGAAAGCTCTCCCCTCCCTTGCTCTTTCTTCCTAATAGACATGAAACAGTCCAGTCAATAATATTTTACTTGTCTTCCCACTGCGTGTCTCTTCCTCTGATCAGTTTAGGCGGGTTTGACTGCAAAAAGTCAGAAGGGAGGTTAAGATCTGAAAGTTCAGCCAAATGTTATCAGCCACAGAGATGTTGCTAAGGGAAAGGCCTTACAGCCCCTAAGACCGAAGCCAATAATAGCTGCACATAACTGATAACATCAACAGCTGTCAAAGATCCAGGCATTTGTGGTTCGTCTGTAAACTCAAACACCTGTATCCAGTCAAGCTTTGATTGTTATCCCCTCTTTTCCTGTCATTTTGATTCGTTCCTTGAAGGTGCTGCCAGGATATTCTAAGCTGCTAGTTGATTTATAAAGTGAAAGAGCCCTTCGAAAGTTTGGCACAGTTTGAAAAATCGACTGAGGCTCTCATTCATAGGGTGACAAGTTACTTTGACATTGATATTGACAGTATTCTTTTAATTAAGTTTTAGAGGATGTAAGGACGGGTTCAGATCCTTGAAAGCACGGGTTAAAAGTACGTTAACAGCTTCAACATGTGTCACTTAAAAGAACATTATGTACTTTAAGACTGTTTCTTTTGTGATGAATTAGATCAAAGTGACTAATAAACATTCTCCATGAAAGCTCTTCAGAACACAGTATATACGTTTGAGATATTTAAAAGATAGAGTTTCGTGGATCAAACTGTAAACTAAGCTAAACTGTCTTACGGACAGCTGATACCGTTGTCTCACTACTATAAATTAATATGCAGCACAGAAAAAAAGAGTGTTCTTTATTTTTAATGGGAATTTCATGGTAAATTATGCAAGCGTAGTTCTCTTTTACTGATCATGAAGGGAATTGTGCAGAAATGTGTATTCTGCGAAGTGATACAATGTGCAGTTTTGAATGGCTGGGTCAGATATGTAAATTATTGTTATTATTTTGAGTTAATGCAAACTACTGCAGTTCCATTGACTTCCTTTGGCCTGTGCTTTGAAGTCATTGGGAAGCATGGCTTCAGCCAAGTGTAATGGAGTTTGGTATTTTGGTTATGTTCGTGTAGTCTCTCTTTCTCTCTCTCTCTGTTTTCTTTCTTCTTTTTTTTTTTTTCCCCTCTCAAACACTAGAAGTTCTTTTCTTACTCATCTTTATTGTTTGCAACATTATTTCAAAGAAGTGATATGTACTGCAGTGACGGACAAGAAAAACGGCATTTAAAAATAATTAATTATACTTGTAGGTTATATTGTGTATTCCAGGAAGAATATTTTCAGCTAGTGCAAAGATGCCTTTAGAACTGAAGCATTCTCTTTTTAAAGAGATTGTGATGATGAAAGTGATACAAATGTTATAAAAAAAATTTGATGGTAGGCGTTGCAAGGACTGTTTCCATCTCATGAGTGTTATTGTTTTATGTCTGCATTTTTATTAGACCAGTCTTTTGCAAACTAAGTTCAGGACATATACTGAACTTGTGTGGGGCTCAGCACATACCTGAGCAGCTTCTCCAAGTTAACAATAATCATAACTGTGAAATCCTGCAACTGCAAATAGCAAACTGATCTTTGTCAATTATTTCTAAACACAGCAATAAAGAAAGGGTAACAGAGATACCTAGTTCTTAGTCAACTTTTTTGCTAAGATTCATTATTATTCCTTGACTGAAATCTGTTTTACTCCTCAAGTTGCAGGAATGCGGATTTAAAAACGGGCTGAAATGTTGGGAATCTCAAAGTCAGTGAGACTGTTGATGACTATGGGCTCAGAATTCAAGGGTCAGACTTTTGTTCTGGTTAGACAACGTAATATAGTAGCTAAAAATTTCTTACATGCTGAAATTTAATGGTGTGCAAACCCAGCCTTTATATATAGATGAATACAGCCCTGATTCTCCTGAAGGATTCTACAGTTGGGTGAATATTAGCGCTTAGATTTTTTTGTATGAAAGTGTGCAGATGTAATCAAGATGGGGAATGGAAAGAAATGGGTAAATCGTGTAGTACCTTTCAATAAACCAAAGCCTGATGCTTACCACCACTGTAAGCTGGAAAGCAAAACTCTGTGAGAGTGACATTAATGACAGTTGGTGAGAGGCCTGTCTTTTCTATAGTGTTGAGCAAGCCTGTTGATGTAGAATTGCTGCACAGCTGCTGTTCCCCCTTCTGGCTCCAGAGGGACAGTTTAGAGTCAGGCTCACCTTGCTGATGCCATGTCTGACTCCAGCAAGGAGCCGGAATATTGGAGGACCATGTAAAAATAATGTATTTTTTCTGTTTTCTTTTTTTCTTTTTTCTTTTTTTTTTCCCCTTAAACTTCCCATTTCAAGAAAATGAAGTACACTATGCTTCCTTCACACAAGATCGTGGAAAAACTTCCTGCAACTCATACTTCAGAAAAATAACTTTATTTTAGGAGAAAATGTATCAGGAATTTTGAAGATATTCATAAAACTGTACTACTTTTGCAACATAGAGGCAGTAAAAAAAAAATAAAGAATAAGCCTAGTATATTTCAGCAGATGTATCCCATGTGTTTACATTTATCTTTATGTAAAGTGAAAGCCAGAATTGGAAGGTTATACTATCACTGACTCCTGTTGTACTGCAGCTGCCTATCAAGTTACCATCCATATGGAAAGTACCCATCAAGGTAAATTTTAGAGTATTGGCCTCAATTCCTTATTTGTACTGTTTTTGTAAAATCCATACTTCATGCTGCTGAGTGGGATCTCAAACATAGACCTTGACTTTCTTGAAATAAATGTCTTTGAATTTATTTGATAGAGAATTCATAAAAATCTAAAAGAGAATCGAGTGGATCAAAGTGGTCTATTGTCGTTATTAGATAAACATGGTAATTTTTATAGGCTTTGGATGCAGTAATGGCTCAGGCAATGGTTTATCTTTAGAAGTGTGAACACTGACTGTAGGGAAGCTTTTTGTATTTGGAGTTGGTCACATGCTGTAGGAGTTGGAGACTCAGATGCGGGAAAGACAATGGAAATACTACCTCAGTAGTATACAGCAGTCCTTCAACCTTTGCAGCATGGGAATGTGCTCATAACACTTCTAGCATCCTTTCGGAAATGGAATTTGTGTGGCGTCCCCATAGCGTTTGATGTCGTCTTCAATTAAAGCCCGTATTTCCTTGGGAATGTGCAGCTTGTTTACAAACGTACTGAAACCGGCAATTGTGTGTCTATTTTTCTGAAATTATGCTAAGATTCCTGGATGTCTCTGTTGGGAAAAGTAAGGTGAAGAGTTTTCCAGGGTGCCTTTCTATTCCTCTAGCTATCAACTGATCAGGTACCAGGCTTGAATTCGTTTACAATTTTAAATACTCTCTCACAGCTCCTGCAGGTTTGCGTGGAGGTTTGCTGTTTATTATGGCTCGTTAACCCACATCAGTAAGTTTTTTGAAGTTTGTCGTATTCTCAATAGAATTAAGCACATCTGAAAAATCTTACAGAAAATCTTAATGTTTTATTAATTTCAAAGTCTTTGGAATTATAACCTAAACTTTGACACAATCTTATCCCATATTGTTAGTAACAGTTATTTTAAATGAAAGAATGAAATGTAACCTTCCATTCTCTCCTGAAAATAGTGTGTCCAATCTTCTGAAGAAGTCTTGTTTACTGGTCAGTTCAAAAGAATCTGTATATTTTTCCACTTCACCACCTCTAGAAACTGAAGCAAGATTCTGAATTTTGAAAGTAAATGAAAATATACGAGAGTGAATTTTGAATGTTTACTTTTATCTGCATTTTGATATATATTGGGACACTTTTGAAATGGCTTTATAAGGGACAAGAAGGCAAGGTTGATATGCAGTTGAAATAGTGAAACCACAAAAATTGGGATTAAGAGGAATCAAGCTGTGGAATATGAACTAGGTTAGAGCAACTCCCTCTTTTATTAGATTTTTGTTGATATCACATTGGTTTTGCCTATCGGTACTATGCTGTGAAGGTTAGGTTATATGGCTTCTTTTTTAATATTTATTTTCTCTTACAAGTACTTTGTGAAATATGGTTGTACTGAAATGATAGAAAAATAATTCCAAATGATTACACTTTTCTGTTTTGTATTCTAATTATCCGCTTACCTACTGCAGAAATGGTTGAAAAACACGAGTCTTCCTTTGAAGCCATTTTATCGTGGATATTCATTCTTAAGATGTGGGATTTTTAATGTCCCATTTTCCACATGTGGTAACTGAGGGAGGGAACTAAAGCATTTCAGTGACCGTAAGATGGATTTTTGGTAGGGTGAAGGTTAAATTTCATGGTTTCCTGTCTTCCAGTATCTATTCCTCTAAAACTATGATTTATTTGGAAAGATGTTTTCTGTCTTTCTAGCAATATACCAACTGAAGTGAAGTATGTGTGCATACTATTAACTTCTTATGGGGCACGTATAAAATTCCAGGTAAGTGGGAATCACGTGACTGGCAAGGGGATAAAAGTTCTCTACACCATTCTGCTTTAAAATGGAATTATTGTGCCACCTAATTTGTTGTTTTTCTTATTTCTTACAGAGAAAAAGAAAATTGCGTGACAAAGGTTAATATAACAATCTTCTCTTATTACAATGATTTATGTATGCTGAGCATTAACAGCAGAATGTCATCCAGCTCTCCTTTAATTTGCAGACATCTGGATTTTTCTTTGTTGGGATCACAGTGGTAGATGACAAAGCTGTACTCTTGAGAAATAGAAGAGAACACTGTCATTCATAGCTTGTTATACCACAAACACTGAACTCTTAACAGTTATCTCTGGCAAGTCAGTGGACTTCAAAAATAGAGCTCTGTTTTTATCCAAATGATCCTCACTAATGAAATACATGGGGAAGAATATTATATTCATCTTAAAATTATTCTGATCCTGTAATATGTCAAATGACTGTAGATAGTGGTTAAAACAACCTAAATGTGAGTTCTCCTGCAATTTTAATTCGGAGATGTCAATTCTGCAATTTGCAATGATTATGGTTTAAAGCAGCCAGTTTTGTTTCTTTCAGTAATGTAAGATATAATTTATGTTTTAGAAATGTTTGAAAAGTGGAGGGCAGGGTAGTTTGATTAAAGTAAAATGCATTTTGACATGTTTGAATCGATTGTAATGAGAATTTTTCATTTTATTGGTGTTTTAACCCAGAGTGATCTTGGTGCTGTGCAAAGGTATGGCTTGTAAAAACAATATTTCATTATACTGGGTATCACTGCTCCCTGTGTAGATCAGCCACCTCTGACATGAAATGCAGATTTCAAACATTACACTTCAATGGAAAATGATCATTTAGAAAAAGGAATATTCTTATCTGAGAAGTAAAATGGGAATTTTGGCTTGCATTAAATAATTATATGAGCTGTAAGTCAACTACAGTATGAATGCTCACAGTAGCCACAAAATGTATCTTATCATTTTTAGCACCTTCACTCATCAGTTATAATTCCTGATGTATCACCCAGATATAATTCCAAATCCACAGGCTTTGTTTGCTTCTTGTCTACCTCATTTATGACATTTGCTAATAGTTTGTAAATTGAAAAGGATCCTGTTGTTGATGGACCATCTTACTGCCCATAACAGTAATCCTAGCAACAGGCAAAGTATGCAGGGAAGAAATTATGTTTTATATATATACTAGGATTTTCTAAAAGGTGGAAGAGACACTTTCAGAAAATTAATTCTCCCAGTTGTTCTTGGATGGCACAGTCTTGTTTTGCCAGTTGTTTGTTTGTTTGGTGGGGCTTTTTTATTTTTTATTTTAAATATTCTGTGGCTATGTGTTAAATTTTTCTGCTTCACAAACTAATAAAGACCTGATGCAGAAGATTTTTTAACAACTCCAAAAATATCCTTTAAAAATATGACTTAAAGTTGAATCCCTTTATATTTTGTGTATCTGTGAATACAGTTGGCTCTTAGAATTGTTTTACCCAGCATTTAGCATCCATGTAGTTTTGAATTCATGGTTCAATTCTTGTAAAATACAGTGGTAATAATTATACCAAAATCTTTTCAGCAAAAGTGTCCAGTGTCATCTCAAAGACTTTTAACAGAAGGGGAAAAAACACTTTTTGTGCCTGTTGTCTCTTTACCTTCTGATTAATCATAGAAAGCTACTGCCTTTCTGGGATCTGCTTTTACTTTTTATTAGGAATGTTTTGTTTGGGTAAGTGCAGTTGTACTGGTACAGGTAGTGGGGTCTTTTGACCTCTTCCACTCAAGATCGTTGCCCTAAGGTAACAGATATAGACCTAATGTGTGGGGTGTGTGTCGTGGGTGATTCGTTTGTTTGTTTTAATTCCCCCCTCCCTTGACCCCAAGCTGTTGCACTGGTTTGAATATATACACTGCTTAATTCTCATAATGCTATTTTTTTTCCTCACACCTGAAGAGTCGCTATAGGCTCCAGTTATGTAACAAAGAGAGTTTGACTCAGTCTTACTTACCTCCTGCACAACGTTTCTTGGCATAATATATCTGTTTATTGATGGAATCAGTTAATTGGATTAATATGATTGCAGGAAGCTTCTCTGCTCAGATTAAAATGTAGCTTGGAAACTCTTGAAGTGAAGACTGACATTCACTTAAAATAATAATAATGAAGACCCCAAGAAGCAGACAGAATAGGTTTTTTTAATAATTGTTGTGCTGTGATCAGTATGCCTGTGAGAGAAAAATCTAAACTATTCACATAATAAAGGTAGTTATCAGAAATGTATTTTATAGTGTAACTGAAATGGTAAATTGGGGCGTAAGGAAAGAGCACAGATTGTTTTTCTGTTCGAAATAAAACCATTGTTCCGGGACATATGTTTCGTATGTAGCTAATCTGTGCAGTTGGCTACTGCTTGTTATTTAACACTCAGTGTGTGCTTTGTAAGCATACGGCTATATTAATCAAATCAACATTATTTTGCTTCCATACAAAACTTACTCTTTTCATCTATAGACTATTTAAAAAAAAAAAAAAAAAGGCAAATTCATCTATTTTTGCAAATGAAGGCAGATAATTTAGCACCAAAATTATCTGAAGAATATGCAGCATCCAAAAGTGCTGTATGAAATAAATTCTTTTGGAAAAAAAAAAAAAAAGAAAACAAAACCCACCAAAAGAACACACATTGCAGATCTACCTTCTATGAAATATAGGATGTGATGGGTTTTGGAATGCACACCTCATCAAGCAAAATGCTATGCACTTGTCTTGTTTTCAAGTTTTTCCCAGAGCAAAGCTACCTAGAAACCTTACCTGTGCTTCCCTGGAAAATGTTCCATGAGCTTTCTGAATCCAGCATGTACATTGGCTGATGCTTAGATAATATTGTGGAAAATCTTTTAGTTAGATTAGTATTGAACGATGCTTGTTTTACTTTTGTAGGCCATTGCTGTTGTGTGCGGAAAATTTGGGAAACACTTCTTATTAGAAAGCGAAGAAGAAAGTATTTCTGACTTTCTTTAAGAAAATCAGCTATACAAACCTTAGGACTGAATAGAGATAAGAAATTAAAGAGAAAAGAAGCACGTGGGTCTATTCATCAGAAGACCTTTTTATGCTGGCAGAAATAAATTTGGGTGATGTTACAACTTTTTTCTTCCTCATTATCAAGTATATAGTAACTTGCTGGGCTTATCAATGCACTAAAGGGAAATTCTGCTGACTGACAATAACCCCATTGCAGAAAAAAAGAGAGATCTGAACTATCTCTTATTGGAGAATGTGAAATAAAACCCAGATATTTTTATGAAATACTGCCTGACTTACTCCTCATTCTCCCTATGACCCTTATTCCCTCTTATCAAAGTAAAATAAAGCCCTTTCCAGGCTAACGTCATGTTACAGCATTAGTGTGATTCCTTTAGTAATTAATAGAATTTAGGCTCCAGCATAGTCAGTTTTGATTAAGCAAACATTAAATTAATTCAATCTGCAAACACTTAACTCTGTTAGAACTATTGAGGGGAGAAAGCATTTGGATGGACGGCAGAACGCATCTTCATCGGATTGCTAGCCACCTCAGAGTAGTTAACAGTCAGATCAATACAGCTCCTAGAGCTATAATAAAATGGCTTCGACAAGCTCATCTGTGGCTGAGAACACAGTATACACATTGATTTCCTGGCCTGATATAACCCATTTACCTATTCAGCTAGTCCGTTAAGGAAGGTGTAAGGCTACAAAGGCCCAAGGGAGCAATGATGCCTGTAAGTAGGTTAGCAAATACTTGGAAATGTCTTAATTTGTTTTACAGTTACTACTTCAGGGAGATAATTTTTTTTTTTTTTTAAAGGAAAAAGGTTTATATGTAATTCCTTATTCTTTTGTAATGGTTTTTAAGTTGGGAAATATATAGTGTTCTGCGCTCAATTTCTGTCTTCATAAAGGTCCTCACTGTTCTACTAACTTGGGGGTTTGAACATTTGTGATCCCCAAAACTCTGACTTATCACCCTGCCAGCTTTGAAATGCACAAGTTATAAAGGATACGCCAAGCCAAAACTTAACCACTATCTGTCATCCTCTATTTTTTCATTCACTTGGCTTACTTTCTTGAATCTGATAAAGAAAAAAGTGATAGAAAGGGAATTTATATATGGGGATACATGAATCAACATTAAATTTTTCCAAGCCAGGTTCTTGCACTACTTTTGGTTATTTATTTATTGCAGCTTTCTGAGTTCTACATTGCAGAACTGGGAACTGGAAAAGTGATCCTAGTCCAGCTGCACTATCAGTCTGCTGAATTCTATTCTGTTTCTGCAAGTGAACCTGTGGGTACAGAAGAACAGGAGAGGAGGAGGAGCAACCAGTACTTGATACTGGCTGCTGGTAAATACTGAATTTGAGGTTCCAAATGAAGGTAGTTTCTTGTAAAATCAGTCTGGTAAGCAGCTGAGAGAACTGTTCGATTCTTATCCGAACTTTACTTTCATATCATATATTAAGTGGCCAGTACAATTTCTAGTAGCATTTCTCATGCCTTTTCAAACATTGTACCATGTAGAACGTGGAAATTAGAAGAAAAGACTGACATTTGAGATACTGTGTCCCAAAATACACGTCTAGGTATGTGAAAAAGCTGTTTTAAAACTAAGTGCAAGTGTTTATTCATTTCATTGCTCTCAAACTCAATTTTTGTTTCCGTTCCACTAATGGCTTGTTTTATTCCCTCTGTGATTCTGTACTGAGCGGGTGGATACTCAAACCATTCATGAGGAAAGATATATTGAAACAGACAGAATGGTAAAGCGGCTGATAGGCAGTTATTAGATTCAGATAAACTGTAATCTTAAGTCATCTTACGAGCATGCTAATTACACAATGACATTACCTACATAGAGTGCCATTGCTTTGTTAACATGTTATGCAAGGTCCTTTATTAACACTGCAAGAAAGGACTTCCTCTCATTAGATGGTTATGCAAAACTATAATTATACTTGCCTGTGAAAAATGGTGAAGTTATGAAAGGCTTGCTTCTTGAGGGCTTTATTTTTTCTTTCCCCCCTTGCAGATTATAATCACTCTTTCTGCAGAGCGAGGGTGACACAGTTTAAAATAAGAAATTTATATGCATCTAAGGTTTAGAATTCAGTAATCTCTTTATCTTTCTGCTAAGATAACTATTATCTGTGTTATTATAAAATTAAAATAAAAAACACTGTGATAACTCAGTGTACGTAATTTTGAAGAGAAATTTGGGTGCTGTCACTGAGGAGAAAATTAGCAGTGAATGACTCAAATTTAATATTGCTTTTTAATATAAACATAAAATATTTTGGATGTAATAATTACTAGTGGTTTTAACTAATGCACTTTTATAAAAATGCATGGTTTTTTTCCCCTTGATGCACCTTTGCATTTTCAGGTTTGTAACTTTAATATAACCCCCTTGTGAAAATTCTGCAACATACAACCAGTATTCCCAACCTCTTCAATAGTAATGCTGCATCCACCTGTAAAAAGCCTGATATAACTGTTTATAGCCTCACATAGACAAAGGAGGGATTTCACATCATTTTTTACCTGTAATACTATGACAGCAAATCTTCAGCCGTGTCCTTTTAAAGGCTTATATGGAGGTGGGTTCTTATTTCTTCCATAAATTGGACATTTGTACAGACCTGGATGTCCTGGGATACTTTCTAGGGATCAAGTGCTACAAACTTTTACAGTTCTGCAGGAGTGTGCATAGATTTTATTTATTTATTTACTTAATTTTTATTTTCCCCATTTTCTTTTGCAAGAAAATCTTGTGAGGTTCCTCTTCAAAGCTTTCTTTTCCAGAGTGGATGTGCTACAGGATGCTCTATATTCTGATTTTCAGGCAAGGAAACATCTTGTTTCTATTCCAGTAGCATCTGAGTATTTTAATAGGTTGCTTGTCCGCATAAATTTTGCACGTGGTGTGATAATCCACGCCCTTAAAAATCAAGGTATCTTAAATTGTACATCTAATTATGGATTAAGGGCCTTAAATCTATGCTACAAAGTTTCAAAATTTGGTTGCAGCATTTCGATTGAACAATGCATGTTTTTTTATACTAATGATGTAAACCAGAAGCACTACTGCTTCTACTTTTATTGTGAGATGGAATGATGGTAATTGCAGTTACAAGGCAGTGCTCTCATAAAATGTACAGTATGCTTGTAAGCACAATAAGCTGCACAATGAAGATATTTTGAGGAAGACAGAGGAGTCCTTTGCCCGGTATGGTAATTGAAACAGATTTGTGCATATCTTTTATGACATTGGCTTCAGGTAGGCAGGTAACAATGTCTTGTAAGTCACTCATGAGGGTTTGAGGCATGTGCAAGGATTATGGACAATGTACATATAATTTTAGGTATGAAAAAGGCTTAGTGGACAGTGAGCAGCTGATGCTCCTTTGTGATTATCCTAAAATGTAAAGGAAGCAAAATGAAATATAGCAGAAGAACATATAGTATATGATACGTTACAGAAAAGGCAATCAAGTGTGAAATGACAGCAAGAGAAGCCAAACGAGAACAGGCAACTGATGAAGAGTTAGTGGTACTGAGGAAACACGTTTGGGTTGGACTCTCGGAGCAGACTAGAAAATGTTATGCCACTCAATGCATGGGGAAATGACCATTTCAGGAGAATTTAATTTTTGAGAGATAAGAATATTGGTACTGCGAAGTTTGAAAGTATAAATTGAGAGACTTGCTTTTTATAATGGTCATGTGGTCATTAACAAAGAATGGAAGTGAAATCAAGAGTGTGCTTAATATTGAACACTTCAGTAACGAAGCAGAAGAGTTGTGGAAGAAGTTCTAGGATGGTATCCTGGCAGCCTGGCTAGTAAGCCCTGAAATAACAGGGAGAAGGTCTTACCTTGATAAACTGTGCCACTGTTTACTAGAGGTCATGAAACTTTCAACTCAGGTTCCCATTTCCTTTTACACTTTCACAGTAAGTGTTTAGTTTACAGCCTTAAACCATCAGGGTGGATCATGTTTTCCACAACATATGGATTAACATTCTCCATTGTCGGTGGCAATAGACCACGTTTGTTTCAAGTGAGTTCAAAGGCTGTCTGAGACAAAATGGAATATGACATAGAACACTGATACTGTTGTGGCCTCAAGCAAATGTAGAAGTTGTACACCAAAACAGAACATCGCTAAAGGCAACCAGAACAGTACTAGCACAAAAACTAATAGGCTGGAATAAACCTCCCACTAAGAATATCCCTAATGGTTCACAGGAATGCACCTCACTTTGTGCCAAGGGTGAGTGTAACTCAGCTGCAGGACAGGATCGAAAGAGAAATTAGCACTAACAAGTGGGAAAAGTCTGAGTGAGGAAGTTATCTTAGAATTCAGACAAGGCAAATGGGACATATAGATCGAGGAACATTGACCAGAAGTCTTGTCTGTCAGTACCCGACTCTAACCACAACTCCTTTGTGTCTTTGAAGATACTGAGGGTAGTGAATAGCTTATTGAAACAAGTATGTTGCATATTAGGGATGAAAAGAATGAAAAAGTGTATGACAAGGTTAAAGGTTTGGACACGTGAATTTCTTAAATAGTCTGTGTATATGGTTTTATCCTGGGCCATCAGGTTAAAACATCAATGAAAATTTAAAAACCAGTTGAAATCAGGAAGCTCTTGACTTCCTTTTGTAACTTATCTTGTAACGTAATATTTTCATGAAAAATTCTATTGTTAGCCAGCCTGGGAGTTTTACACGAGGACATCAGCACAACTTGAGGTAACAAATAGATAAAATAACTCTCTGCTTTCATGTGGAATCACCACATGACAGGAGGTCTCAGGAGCTTGATATCTATCAAGAATTTTAGACAATTCTGGAAAGAGTGCTTTTTGAAATAGTGGATCTTTGGATCATTCTGAGAGGCAGAGGATATGCTAAATTTTGCTCGGGTTTTGCTGGGTTAATTAAGTCATATGGGATTGCATGTGATCTGCTCAAGCACAGCCAAGTTTTATCTATGTTGATGCTACATTTTCTGTGTGGGCTGACTCTTACCTGCAAGTTACCATGGCTTTGTTTCAATTAAATGCTTTGCATATCTTCACAGACCTTTTTGGACGACCTGATACTTTGGGGATAAGCTTGTGATTTTCGTGTGCTTTAGAGCGTCTTTCTGAATATTTAGCATGGGGCTTTTTTTGTCAGTCAGTGACTTAGATTGCGAATATAAGTGATTTAACTTTTGCTTGAATAGTTACCCATCATATAAGCCAAGACATTCTTTTAATAAGTGAAACTAATAAATAAAGCAGAAGGATTGGAGTCAGAGGGTCCAGAGCCCTGCCGTCAGTCTGACTCAACTCAAGCAATTACCTAAGTAATGCAGCAATAAACAAAAAGAAATCAAATGGATTTTTCACTTCAGAATTTAAAAAAAAAAAAATGTTTTGTTTCTTTTATCCTTGACTTCTAAGGCCACAGCCACACACAGAGCTAGGGCAGCAATTGCACCTCGCACTTCATAGAGCAAGGCGTACATACTGCCTGGGAAATAAAACATCTTACTTTAAAATAAATAAGAAAAAAAGCATTCTGAAAATTAATAACAAGGAAAGTACATTTTCGTTCTTTCCTTTCCTCGTTCTTTCCTTTCCTCGTTCTTTCCTTTCCTCGTTCTTTCCTTTCCTCGTTCTTTCCTTTCCTCGTTCTTTCCTTTCCTCGTTCTTTCCTTTCCTCGTTCTTTCCTCCTCCTGAGCTCTACAATGTATAAAAGAAAAGCAATTATTATGCAGCAAAAACAATATAATAAATAATTTCAAAGGCAATGAAAACAGGATTCAAAAAAACTGAGGCACAGAAGGATGAACTTCTGCATGTATAGCTGTGATATACGGGCAGAGATGGTATGTTAATTTCTGTAGTGAAAAATTGTGTGTGTAAGGATTCATTCATCAAGAATATACCAGTTTTAAGTGAAATATTCTGGGGTTAATTGTAACCTTATGCTATGTTTGACTAAGATTTGGTAGGTAGCTCCAGATCATGAATTTTGACTCAGACTCCCAGTTCTTCAGCATGTTTATTTTTACTATGGGATAAAAGTTTTGTATTTTTGTATTAAATACCACTTTACTTTTAACTCCAGTCTTTCCAGAGAAGAGGAGATGAAGATATGACCCTCTTACTGTTCTCCACAGTTACTTTAGAGAATGCGTGGTTAGTTGTAGTCCCTGATGTCTTCCCGTGGCCAGAAGCCTCAGCATTAAAAATGGCTGTGCAGCAGATAGAGAGACCTTATTGTCATGTGTGACAATTCACCTTTTAAAGCATACACTTTTTTTTTTTTTAAAAGTTAAAGTAGGAAGGCTTTTTTTTTGATTCCTCAAATTCATGTATGCTCTTAAAAGAATAGTTTTCAGAAGATGGCCTTTATTTCATGTTTTTCCCAGGTCACAGTTATGTGTATCATAATACATTACAGTATAACAGAGGCACAGTTTTGTGACTGACAGTCCCTAGTGTGACATACAAACATACTTCTTATACCATATATTTTTCTGTGTTGGAGTTTTTATTTTTATTTTTATTTTTTACATTCTGCTGAGTACACAGCCATATTTTTGCTCAATATTTTGAAATATGCCCTGAATTCTCCTTGTCTTTTATTCCCCCTCCCTGTTCCTTGGAAAAAGGACCATTCTATTCAGTAGGATTTTTATAATTGTGATTAACCATCTAAACAGAGCTATAGGTAGCTGATAGCAGCAACAAGTAGCATGGATGTGACTGGGATATGGAAAACAGTTTTCCCAGTGCCTCTTTCCCAAATAGCGTCTATGGGAACAGGGAGCTTAATGAGCTGGTGATAATACAGGATGCGTAGGCAAACCTTTCTGTTATCTTTGGTTGTGGAGAAACACTAGATCGCAATAAGAATTGGCACTGGAAATTTGGCAGAATGCACTATAGTCCTAATGACATGATTTAGAATGAATATTTCAATTTTGGTGCCAGAATATAGTAACTAGTGGATGGAATTGCTCATAAAGCATTCAGCGGCCTCATTAAGACAGGTCATATTGTCTGCAGGCAGAAGTAAGCTTGGCAGATAGATCTTTCTCTGTCCTTAGAACTGTTGTTTAAAGAATAAAATCCAACATCTGGTCCTAATTTAAAGCCTTGTCCATGCTGTAGAATTAGGGTCTTAAGCAATTATTTGTGAGTTTTCAGTTTGTTTTCTAATGGGTAACGGAGCAGCTCATAGGTCTCTTAGTGATTCAGGTGTGCACCACAAAGCCCAAGGAAATTGAGCCAGTTCCTTAAATGTGTGCTCACCTTTAGGTGTATGAGGAGTAAAATGAACTGAAATGGGATTAGTTTAATAGTAAAGACTGTTTCTTCCTAATTTGTGTTGAAACGGTAAATTACAAAGTAAATAAAATTACTTCTAGTAATTCTGCTTTTCTGGCATGACCAAAACGAAGACACGTTTTTTGGTGGTGAAAAAACAAAACAAGGACTCCTAAAACACAGTCTCTTGCTCTCTTGTTACAGCCTATCCATACAGGTTTTAAATGTATGGGTTATTTATCTGAAAACTTAATGTTCTATGTCCTGAGGAATTTAATAACTATCTTTTTCTGCCAATGTCGTGTCTTTCAATGGAGAAGTTGCTGCTGATGAGTTTAAACAATTTCTTTTCTTTGCTAACTTCCCTGCATAGTATGATCACTCTAATAATAGAAGTTGAATATGTATGAATTCCTGTTTGTCTGTTTTGCAGTGAGTAGTGTAAGCAGAAGGTATTGATATCTGGAGTGTATCAAAGTTAATACAAGAAATGCTCAGTTAAAATGTTTACTTAAAAATATTTCAGCAGTTTTTATTAAACTACCTCCTAGGTAACGCTACAGCGAGAGCAGTATTCTCACACGTGCATAGAGATGTCACGCTGAGCTTTGCTGCAACATTCTGGGGCTGCCTCAAAACTCTGTGCTGCTATTAGAGTAGAAAACATGTAACGTATTATTTGGTTTGAAACCATAAAAATGATTTTTGTTTGTCATGCTATGCTCTGCGTGGTCTCCAGGTACTTTGCTGTTTAACTCAAATTTCAGATCTTTATGGCATGCGGTAGAAATGTTACAGTTGTTTTTTTCTTTTTTTTTTTTTTTTTTCTTATCTACATAAACAACATAACTTTGTCAGAAAATTGAAAATGTGCACTTTGTCCCATCAGCTAAAATGGGCTGTCAGATAATGCTTTCTTTTCTCCATTGCATCAGATGAATGATGTAAATGGTTTTTGGCTTTGGAGTTTTTTGCAAGGCACTAGAGTAAATGATCATAGTAGTAACATTTTTAACCTTATCTATCATACTGAAACATTTTTTCTGCCTCCAATAAAACATGTCAGAGTCGATTAAGGACATTCTTCAATGAGGTATAATTCACAGATTTTAGTAGCGAATCCAAGAGCACTGAAGTATTAAAGAGGCTGTGAATACTTAATTACGGATATGTTGCCATCCTACCTTTTACTGAATTCCCTTAACACTTTGGTGCTCTGTATCTGAAAATGCTCTTTTCCTCTGATGGTGAAGTAAAAGGAAAAGCCAGGTACAATGGCAGAGCATATGTCACATTGTATCTAGTGACAGTGCGGTGAAAGATACTGCTGTTCTAGTACATTCAGCTGTGCTTATCTGGTACATGAGTGCACATTACTTTCCATGGGCTTGGATCACTTTGGACAGTATCATTAAATGCCACGTCATTACCTGTTATGGAGTAGTGCTTTTGCTTGAAGTGCCTCCTGGGATACACGCAACAGTAGGAAGAATGATGGGTAAAGATGGAAGCAGCATTAAATTTTCAATGGAAACACTATTGACTTTGACTTTTCAGAAGCCTTATCTGTTAGATGGTGTTTGTCACAGAACCTGTAAAGCTGTGGATGTTCGTCAGTTGAAAGTTGCAGGCAGTTGAACGATATGGACAGGTGAAGGCTCCAGAGGGATCAGCTGGGCTAGCATCGAGCTGGAGGGGGTAAATTGAAGGTTTATTTATCCAGTTCACTGTCAAGGTCAGCTTGCTGGAGAGCTGTCCTATGTGTGCTTACAAAATGCCAAAATCCTGGCAAATTGTCTGAAAGAGCCTCCAAATCACTGACCTTTGTACGGCTCACATCAACATGCCAATGTCTTTTAACAGTATCCTTAGAGTGCGTTAAATAGTTTGTAAAATCATGCTTTTAATGTCAGCAGAAGTAACTTTTTATTTTCAGCAATAAGGAAAAAATAAGAGGTATCTAATGATGATAGAAAGAAACATATGAAATAAAGAAGCTTTTTCTTCTGAAATAAGACTTTTAGCATCTACTATTTTTTCAGAAAGTACTTCAGAGCATGTTTTAGAGAGGCCGTTGTTTCTCTTCCTGTCCAGATAAAACATCTAAAACATTTAGATATTTTTTTTTTCTCTTTTAAATATATGGTATTTGTATATTTCTTTTGTAAAACCTAGGTTTTCAGTGTCTCATTTTTAGTTTGCCCTTAGCCTTCTTTTACTCTCTCAGGTGAGTTACTCAGATTTTAAGCTAATTAGAGCTTAATTTATTCCTTTCATTAGTTATGAGAGAGTTTTTAAACATCTAGTTTCATGGGTTTCTACTGTAGCTGTCTTAGATATCTACTGGAAATAGGTCAAGCTTTTTTTAACCTATACCTAGGTACACCAGTAAGAGAGTTATCTGTGTCACTGGTAACTATGTAGTCTTTTAAAAGTGATTTTTTTTTTTTTTTTTTTTATATAGGAATCTTTTTACATATAAGGAGTATTATTCTTTGCATAATACCTGCCCCTAGAATTTGTATCAGGCAAAAAGTGAGATATACCTTTCTTAGTTTACTGTGAAGCATGTGTCCTTCTGTTCCAAAGCTATTTAAATTGCCATTTAACTAAAGTAGGATGAAAATAAAAACACAACTGGATTAATCATAATTGGCTTAGTTTTATAAAGGGGTAATGGTACATTTGACTGTTTTAGTGAATATGATTTTTCACTTGCTTGGTAGTAAGTCTTGCTTCCATTTAAATATGCAAGACTTGTTACTGTAGCCAAATGAAATTTTGATATATGTTGAGCTTTTGGGGTTACGTTTTGGTATTTTGCAGTGTGCTTGTGGTTTTTTTCTTTTTCTTTTTTTCTTCCCCCCCCCCCTTTTTTTTTTTCCTGTTTGTTAATGAGATACCCAAGAAGTTGTTTTTTTTTTTTTCTGTATTTATCCCTGCACTTTTCTTTGTTCTTCCCCTTATCTTTTATTATCTCTCTGTGCAAGTCCAATTCTTGAAGTAAGTCATCTCAACTTCTGTTTTCCCCAGAAATGAACATCAATGCCAACGCACTGTATGGCTCTTATGGCATGGGTGAAAATGGTGAAATTATTGGCTAGGAATGGATGAAATGGGAAATCAATTCTAGCCCTATTTTGAGAACCTTCATCTGAAACTCTCTTACTGTTTTAACCTAATTGCTAGTTATACTTGTATGCTAATGCAAAATGTAGTTTCTAATTTTATCAGAATCTATTTCAGTGTTTTGCTAACACTTGGTTGCTTGTTTTATTAGTATATGTAGGTATCTAGGAACAATTTTAGAGTTTGATAGAGCAGTTATTGAAAGAACAAATTAAAAATGGGTGCTTGAAGTTTCTTAACTGTAGCACAAATGTAAATTTTGGTGTATGTACTAATTTTTAATATATGTAATTCCTATTAATTTTTTGACTTTTGTTTAAATCATTGTTTAAGTAGTTTTTAAACCATAGAGATTTTATATGATGGCTGCCAAGGGGTGCCTTTGAGCCACGATATACAATCACGTGAATCTGCTGTAGTTCACAGATCACTGACTTGACAGAACTTTATTATTATTTAATATTTATGTTACAATATTGCCCAGAGTCCCCAGACTTAGGCAATGCCCTGCTACAGTGGGTATTGTACAAACATGGATATAGACATGATCAACGTCTCAAGGAGCTTGGAGCTGTTGTAGTTATAAGGCTAGAGGTCACTCTGAAATGAAGTTAAAATCTGCAGAAAATTCGCAAAAAAGTTTTGCACTATGCCAACTTTGGGGTAGAAAAGAGAGCAGAGATGAGGATTCCTCCCGTATAAAAAAGTAGAGCCTGCCTTTATTGTTGGTAAGTACACATTTAGACAGAATGAAAGCAAGACTGAATTATGATACAGTGCCTCAAGGCACACATTGTATTTCAAATTCAGACATTAGCCTAAATTTTATATGCTTTATATTCTACTTTAATTGAAATTGCTGCATTTTCAGATGAAGATTTAGCAGCTAAAAGAAGGAAAGGATACTGCCCCCAAAAATGTCTGAATTGTGTACCTGCTTCTATGCAGTTCTAGCAGCCATAGTTTGCAGTATAAAGGGTTAATATGTGTGATTTACATTGCATTTTGCAAAATGAGAAAAAATATATTTTGAGTCTTTTTGTTCTATGGTGGAAATGTTGATCATTAAAATTGAAGCGTTATTGAATAGAATTTGGGTCTGAACAGTCAGACTATATTTTCTGTTTAAACGAAGCCTTTTCAGATGCCATTAATTAGTAGAAAACAAATGCAAAGTGAGTAGAGATACTGAACCGCCATTTTCTCTACCCTTCAAATTTCTTCTTGATTCCTTCCTCTTGGTCTGGTCTTTAAACATGGAACGGAGAAATTTCCTTTCGTTTTTTGTTGTTGTTGTTGTTGTTGTTGTTGTTGTTGTTCAAACTAGAATAAATTTGTAAAAACTCCTTGATGTCCTAATATTCCTCTAGGAGAGTGGGAAATTTTCCCTTTCAGGGAGAGACATACTGCCTTTCACTAAGATGTTAAATGTTTATGATAAAATAGAGAGGATTTCTTCTATTGTTCAAAAATACTTTGTTTACTGTTTTTTTGATTTATACTAAACTAGAAGTAATTACTCTTCAGACTCCAAGTTGCCTTGGCACTAGTCTAGAATATACAGTTTTTTGCAATAACTCTTACTATGCAATATTTTAGTGGCAACAAATATATTTAGGGAATCTTGAACTAGCAATAATATTATCTTTTTGGGGAGTCTTGGTTAAACAGAGAGAGGATATTGTCTTGTAGTATACTCTGAAAGTTGGAAGTGAATTATAGGAGCCCTGAGGATAACTTAGTTGTCTCCTTTCTCTTTTAGCTAACCAACCCATTGACTGCTACACATAAAAAGTTCATGTGTTTTTCAGCTCTTCCTCTTACTCTTGCAGACTATCTCATTAAGAGTTTGTTTTAGACTTCAGGCACAAACCTGGTTTCTGAAGTCAGTATTTTGCTTCGGGCAACCTGTTTGCTTTCATTTGCTGGTGCTGAGTGTGAGATATGGGTTTTGGTAGGAAGAGCAAGACATCAGAATACCTAGTCCAAGGGTAGTCCAACTCAAGTTGTTTGTGGCTGTCCATAGCTCAAAAAGGCTCATTCAACAGTCTATGTTACCAGAAAACGTCAGCCAAATTTCCCTTTTATGTGCATGACCTCTGTGCTGGTCAGTGGAAGTGTATAGAAGCTGCTGTGCCTGCCTGATGACCACTAGGAATTCCGCATTCCAAGGATCTCATAATAACTCAAAACATCTAAGCCAAAGAGAAATATCCCTCTAAGGCTTTCCCCCCGCCCCCCCCCCCCCCCCCCCTCCTTCTTAGGATACTTAGACTGTTTTCCCCTGAAGTTTGGGTGGACCAAGTTCCTTTGACATAGCACAAGTTCCTCCTCTTGTGCTTGCTTCTTACGACTTTCTATAAGGGCAATTCTGCCCTCGTTGAGCTTAGAGCTCTCTTTAAACAATAGTGTTTAAAATAGAGATGCACTGTTTGTCTTTTAAGAACACTTTCCTTTTGCAGTGGCGTCTTTTTGGACTACTGATTGTAGAGGAAGAAGGCAGTGTGTAATACTTAAGCAAAGAAATTCTGTCTACTCTGCAGCAACCAGTAGCGTTTTGTGATCTATTGCATCGGTTATTTCATCTTTGAATGCTGACCCTGGTTTTGAGCACCTCGGTGTACAATGATGATTGAGAGTACCCCTTGCTCCTTTTGCTTGAAAGTCTGTAGAGGTTTCAATAACATATGGTATAAGCACACTAGCTTTTAGAACATAAGAGGCCACAGTAATAGGGGCCATCATGAACATGCTGAGGTATCTGTCCTAATAATGCACTATAAAATTAATCTGTGCTTGTGCGGTAGTTGCTGAGGGTGACTGCTTCTTTGCAGATCAATTCAATATAGTATTTTGTCTGTATGGGAACTTGTGTGGTTCATTTTCTGTAGTTAAAAAGCAGACTTTCTGGATTGTATGATGCAATTTTGATAATCCATTAACAATAAAAATAAGAGAGAACTACTCAGCTAAAAAGAAACCCTGGTATGAATCATGAGAATATTTGATGGAAGGTCTGAATTTAATATTACATCTTATTATTTGCTAAACCAGCTGGGTGGTTTTTTTTTTTGTGGCTTCCATATCACTGAATGTAATCTCATCATACAAGTTATTTGTTTAATACACAATTTTATTTCAAGACAAATCTGCCAAATGTAGTTATATTAGACAATTAGTGTTCAAGAACATAGGAAATGGGAGAGATTAACTGCATTGATTATGGAATGTGAAGGTTTTAATCTCTTGGGCTAAACAAGGAACAATGGATACTTTGCCTCTTCTATGCACAAAATAAATAGATGTATATGCATATGAGGTTTTCGAACTGAGCTTGATTTACTTCATGTACATGAAGTGTGATGGGTGCATCTGTTTCTTCATTATTGGAGAAATAACTTCTAGATCGCGAGTTAAAATATCATCAGTATTAGTAAGACCAAAGGAAGTTGTGCTATGAACAGTGAATTTAGGTTTCTTGAAACCATTTCACTGGACTGATGCTTTTATTTAAAAAGAAAAAAAAACGAAACAAAACAAAAAACCCAAACAAAACAACAAACAAACTTCTGTAGTTAGCACCAGTTTTCACCCAGGCTGAAGTAATAACTTCCTATTTTATCAGCTAGACCTGTATCTATTTATAGCATGGAGAGGAGGACTGAAGGAGAGAAATTCAGATTTGTAGATGAAGAATCAGGATATGCATCCTTGTGTTTCTGATTTCGGGAAAAATCAAATGACAGATACATATATGCTTTGAAAGACTACATATTTTATGACACAGAGCGTCTCAGAAGAGATTATTTGAACATTATAACTTTATGCCTAACTGTGGTGCTGTCAAGACAAAGCATAATGTTTTCCTATCTAAAATTTAACTACACTGTATTTATTGTTTTGCACAAGAACATTAAAGGAATCTTATCTGTCAACATACAAGAGCAATGAATGAACAACTTAAATTTACAGGAGTAAATTAAATGTCAACTTTATTTCACCAAAGCAGGCTGTTCTTTTCTGTTAGCAGAGGTTATAACCACTGTTTTGAAATCGTTGCTGTTGAAAAACGATTGGCAAGTGTGGACAGAAACGTGTAAATACAACAAGTTTTTCATTTACTTGATTTCCATATTTATTGCAAGCATACAGGTAAATTTGAAAGTACTTATAAATAAGTTCATTGTTGTCGTACTGTGTTAACTCAAATCTTTTCACCTGCACTCACTATAGTTTCAACCTTTACTGCTCCCTCTATTCTCATATTGGCTATCTTGTTGTGACTGGAGTATAGCTGTGTGTGTTATTTTATACTAGTAAATCGCTGAGACCGAGTAAAAATGTAAAAAAACTCTAATAGATAAATATGTTATATATTTTTGGCTTAGACTATGTGATCTGTTTCTCCAAAGTATTTTGAAGACCTCTTCAAATTCTGTGTATGCTTGTAAATTGCCTATTATTAAAATAACTCTTTTAGGTATAACAAAATAGAAAGCAAAAGAAGTAAAAAGTGTACATGATACTGTTGAAGCCTCCCTCACCTGTATGTTTATATTTGTTTGCTGGTCTTTGAGACTGGAAATTTCTTGTAGCAAGACTATATGCAGCTGTATGCTGGGATTAGAGACTTAAAAGTCCTTAGGAAAGGTTCACAAAGACATAACAGATAAGTGAAATGTTATTTCACAAGGTCTGCTGCGTTGTGTGGGATATTTCTCCTTGACGGGTACATATAAAAGTGTTTATCTAATGTATCCACACTGTGTATAGTGAAAGAAAAGGGAGTAACAGGTCTTTATCAAAACTATTCAAATGGAAGGGCATGATGTAGCATAAACCAAAGGAAAAGTTTATTTGTGGCAAAATTATGGGCAACTCTCATGCCTTTCATCTCCAGCAAATGCACGTTTGCCTGTGTTGTGTTCATAAATGAGTTCTCTGACTGCCTGGAATATGGACTCTTAGAATCAAACAACTTGAACTGGATGAAAAATGAGAGGGCTAAAAATTATGCTGCTAAAGCAAGGCAGTATTTATCCTTGTGGTCAGAGCCATATGAGAAAAGCCCTCAATCTGCAATTTTCAATATATCTGTTTTGGGTGAAGATAAAAGAATTGCTAATTGAGTTTACAATATGTAAGACACTGGGCTATATAAGGATAGGTTATCATTACCTCTGTGTTGCCAGTAGTAAATCTAACTGCTGCTGTGGTCTAAAAAGTCTCTTCTCATAAAATGATGGTCCAATATTTTTTGAGCCAAGATGTTCTATCTCCAGCATATGTCAGAAATAGTGACATAAGACAGAAACTCTCATAATACTAGCCATGAACCAAAAGGAATGTGTCTTGTTAACAACTTTGGAAAGATCCAGTTCTCAGTGTAACTGCCTTCTAGCAACTACATGGAAGAGAGGATAAAAATTATAAAATATAACCATGATATATTTTCCTCATGAAGCAATAGTTTATAATGATAGTCTCTATAAAGTTAATTTTTACTTGAACAGAGCTGAGCTTAATGGTTTTCAATTATACTAATTTGAGTCATGGGTTTAGTTCATGTGGATTTTGCAACCCCTGGGTTTTGCTTTTATGTCTTCTCCCTAAAATGCTTGGCCTCCTTTCTGCATTATGCCTCTTAGCAGGGAACATCAGGCATTGATGGGGTGGCCTGATCCCCTTCCATTTGCATCAGAATTTAATCTTCTGTGAGGAACTAATTCTTATCTCATGCGTAATTTGAAAATAGGGTCTCATGTTCCAAATGGCTTTGTCATAGAGCATATGCTCAAGCAAGAATGTCCAAAAGTACATCACCTTTCTCTGACAGAGGTTGAAAACTCCATTTCACCTAAATTTTTTTCTAAGGCACTCTCTACATTGGCAAGGAAGTAAGCGCCCTAAAGATGGATCAGTTGATCAAACTGATTGATGCTGAGGCCTCATACCTAGAGTAACTAAATTTTGGGATTTTTTTACTTTAGACTACATTTAGTATAGTCACTGCAACCAAATGTCCCCACTGTGCATGTATTCGGAGATGACTGAAACAACAGTCATTGGTTTACATCTTTTATTTCCACTGAAAGATGGAGCACATCTGGTACACATCTGTGGAATAGCTTCTGGTGTTTTTTTGGTTTTGTTTTTTTTTTTTTTTTTTCTCTCCAAAAGGAATCTGGAATCAGGTCATCAAAATTGTTTTGTGAACCAAGCCAAGTACAATAAGAGGGGATAAATAGGAGAGACTGTTCAAAGCTGTACCACTGTTCTGGACTAAAATGTTAGTGCACAGCCTGTGACTACTACAATGATGTGCCTGAACAGAGGTTGAGCAATTAGTTATTACATCTTTTGACCATTATGCTTTTCTGACACTACTGGCAAATATTAATGTATTTGTTCTTATTATAAATCCCATGTTCTTTCTCCACTATCTTGCTCCTTTTTATGTCTGTTCTTTCCAACGTCAACCCTTACCTAGTGAAGAGGTGGCTGCTCCAGGCTGTGGCTATAATATCTTCATTAAGTATGGAGTTGGCCAGTGGTAGGCCAATAACCAGTTGGACACTTGTTTTCAGAGTGTGGATTGCATTAAAGATGACTGAGTATCTTTGGAGCTCCACCTATCATGCAGTTTGAGGACTTGATGGGAGAAATGTTGATTTACATCAGTGCATTGTGGTATTTGCCCTATGGATTCAAATGATCTCAGTCTCAGGTTTCCATTTTACAAAGGTTGTGTTAAGATGTATCAAAGTAAAAGAAAACAAAGAAGGCAAGTCAGTCCTCTCATATACATATAAGAATGCAGAGGCATACTCACTCACCCACACTAGGTGGGGAGGCTGCCAACTGGTGAAAAAAGGAGATCTGGTTAAGATCTCTACTCTGGTGTGTCTACAAGTCTTAAGTTCAGCTTTTGTCTTTGCATGTAACAAAAACTTTCCAATAGCATAAGCAACTCTTACTATGTAATTTCAGAAATTCATCCCATTAATCCCATTTTTATTTCATGTTTCCCTAGAAGTATGATTTTTGCCTCATAAAAAATGTTAATAAATTCTATCATTATAATTCACTTTGATGGCACATTTAAGGGTATGTCCTCATGGAATGTCTCTTGGAGAGATGATACCCTAAAAAGAATATGTCTAGAATGGACAGTACTGTCTGACCTCATTAGCCAGCAGATCAGGGAGCAATTGCAGAAGACCTAGATTGCAGTAAAACCTTGTTTCTTTCCAAGACAGGCAGTAGATTGTATGACTGGGGTGTCACCTTGGCTGTGTCCTGGAGCTTTCAATCTGCAACACATGGGCAAGCCTTGAACAGGCACTGTGTCAAGGAAATAGCATCAAAGTTTGTCATGGGTGCCATGGTTTATTACTTTCTTGATGAAATGGGCATTTGTCCAGTAAGAACTTGAGTTGTACCTCTGATTTATTTTGCCTAAACTATTCAAGATACCCTACCTGGTGCAAATTTGGGTTGGATTTGCGCTACAGGAGAAAGGCTCCATATCTACTTTTCAAGTAACTGTAATCTTCAGTCCATGGTTGGCTAAAACACTAAATGTGTTCACTGACCTCTTTGACATCAATAAGAATATAGTATCTAAATCAGTTAAGATTCCATTTATTCATATACATTATATACATTTTAATATAGACCAGAGAAGACAGGTCTTATCATTAAAATGATCTTGGATGTAATGTTTTCAAATTGTTACCATAATAGTTCATTGCATGCTGGAACTGGTTTGTGTGCCATAAATCTTAGCAACTGATGGAAAAAGATAGAGCAGCAGTTAGAGAACTATGAAAGAAATAAATAATTAAAAATAGGTTAAATATTATTTACTGTCAACAAGAGGACACAGATATGATACTTTTCAATTATTTTTTACCCATTTCTCCAGTTTAGCTAATCTCCGTATTGATTAAGTGGGGTGGAGGGTGGGGTATTTTTTTGGGCTGCAGATTCATCTATTGTTGATAAAGCATGGTAACTGTCACTTTTATTTTGTGGAAAGATCTTTTTATCATAATCCAGCTTGTACTGTGTTTCCTGGAAATATTTAGACTTGCTCTGTTTAAAATGTATAACTGATCATCTTCCTGATAAGAGACATCTTTCAAATGGACGCATTTACTTTCTGCTTGGATCATTTCTCTGAATGATGTGGGTATTACAATCCAAAGCCAGTGCTATTTTCTTAAATATGATCTAACTTGTAATGCAGATCAATATGTATCAATATAACCTTTAAGGCAAACTCTATATATTTGGCTTTGAACTTTAAGGTATTCTTTTTACTGAGTGAAAGCATGAGCTAAGCAACTGAAATGTTATTAATACATTTTTCAGTATTTTTTGGCTAAACCTTAACATGAACTACAAAGATGAAATGTTCTAATCATTTTAAATATTTATCTTGGGTTTTGAAGAAACTGAAGTTAGAAAAGAGATTTGGTTTTTTGGTGTGGTTGTGTTTTTTTTTTTTTTTTTTGGTTTTTTTTTTTTTGTAGCTGAAGGCAATTATATCTTTATTGACCCTCTGCGTTCACCCCCTCCTTCAATGTCAGGTACTTGCTTATTATTATCAACATGACATCTCCTTTCTTTGAAAGGTTGTCCGTCACACTTTGAATCACCCCTCTCCATGGTTACATTTTCTAATCAGTTCACATGATTGAGCCTACATCAAGTGATGCTTTACTTAATTCCTTTCCGTTTGTATGGTGTGATTCTTGGAGGGACTCTCGTCAAAATTTTGGAGGGCCCTGTCAGTTTGAAAAGAACATGACCTTTAAATTGTATCAGTATGTTTGCTGGTGCATAAGGGAAAGGAAAAGGTTCGTAGTGATGGAAAACCACTCTAAAAATGAAAAGTAATTCACTCAGCAGCAACATGCATAGGAAGTTAATTTGTTTATATTTAACTGATTTTAAAAAAGACAGAATGAGGAGATGTTCTTTGAGCAATAAGGGGTCTAAACAGTGCGTCCTTAAATTTGGCTTACAAAGTGTTATATATTGATCTTGCTTTTCTCTATTTATAACAGTAGATAAAAATAATAACATTCAGATGTAATAGAATAGATAAAAGGTGTAATTCTTTGAAATTATCAAGCCTGTTACTTTGTTGCACTTTCATAAGTATATCTGTGGGCATGCTATAATTAATAACTGACAATGTTAATTTTTGTAGAGTCTGTCACAGACTAACGTAGCAGAGTTGGATTGTATGTGGGTACAAATAAGCATATGTTTATGTGTGTGTGAGAGGCTAATTCAAGTTAACATAGAAGAAGTGCTTTTGTATTGTAAATGCAGTCAGTCTGAATACGAGGAAAATCCATCTGGAATGTCTAACATGGATAGTTGAGGTAATATAGATGCATGCTGGTGGAGCTGAGTAATGCCGGGAACTTAATAAAGTTTCACAACCTTTATTAAGTATACAAACTGTGGATGGTCAAATACCCAGCATTAACTGAATCAGGGATGTTGACTGTTCTCATCTCCTTTCCACTATGCTTTGAGGTATGTTACTCTTAAGTAGCTTTTACACATGTTGAAATACATAGTTCTACTGAAACTGTTGGTGTCTGGTTTGCCATGGATTTATATCTGACGATTATGGATTTGCATCTTATGTTGATGTCCAGAAGTTGGATGTCCTCTAGCTTTTTCCATTTTTGGAGCATTTTCAGTCACTTACTACTACAGATTCTTCGATGTCCGAAAAGGTATGAAATCATTCTGAAGGTGTTCCCAAGGTCAGTAAAAGGATTCCTCTGCTCTCTGTGGATATGCCGTGCTCAAAAATGTGTAGGAACTTGATTATCCTTTGAACTTTTCACCCTTCCGTCAACTTTGTTGAAATGGGACAGTAGATTCAAAAGTTACTGGGTGGAAAGGTACATACAGGGTGTGATCACATGAAATTGCTGTAGTGAAAGTGTTTGTGCTGCTTCCTTGTAAGCCCAAATCACCTGTCACTCTCTTCTAATTTAGTAGTATTCTCACTGAATCATAAGAAGTATCTAGGCTCACCTGTCAAAGATCTTGTTGTCTGACACTGGATCTCAGTCTTGCTCCAGGAAATCAATCTACTCCAGGCATTCTACCAAAATCCAAGTTGACAGGGGTCTTTTTTTGGGTGGGGCTGAAAAGAGATAAACAGGTTAATCCATAGTCTGAATTTGTGCTTAGGCAGCACTGTGCAAGAGTCAAGTTCTAGTCTTCCTTTGTTCCCTGATTCTCAGCTTAATGGGTAGAAAAATGGACCCCAAAAGGTAAACATATCCCACTTTACCACTTCTAGCAAAAGAAAAATCCACATATGTGGATTTGAGACACTAAGGAGTTCAGGCATTTGTACCTGGTGTATAGACATGCTCTTTATGTGCAGTTCATACCAAGCATTTTGTGTAAAACTTTAATTTAGGATTTTGTGCTAATTCATATTTCATGATTCATTCATACACTTAACCCGTTAATGTAATTCTGTTTCACTGATTGCTCAGATAAAAGCGTTTTCTCTGTGTTTCAGAGAGTATGAGATAAAGTGGCAGAATGATAAATACCAGTAGCGAATTTCTAGGATGGTAGCAATATTCAGTAGCGTATAACATGGCTTTCACTTACACTAAAGAAAGGTCATACATTTTCATCTGTGACGTATCATTGTTGGCCGAGATGTGAATTTCACAAATATGTGAAGCTACTATATTCTACAGTTGCTTTCTTCTGGGCCATAACCTCTAGGTTTTAGTAACTATAACTTGATGGAGCTCCAGTCTCATGATATCTGGGGCCTGTGATGTTTTGCATGTCCTTTGATAGGATGTTTTGCTTTTCAGGATATATAAAACCTCAGAAATCCTGGAAATCATACTTTCTGTTTGAAAAAAACCCCACTGAATTAAATATTAGAAATAAGGCCTTGACTGAGATAAAGGAACTTTGTTTTGAGATGACAATTCTGTTATCCTGACCTACCAGAGGTGTACTAGAAATGCCTACATGGCATCCCTCAATGGTTCTATCTTTGCAAAGAGCAAATTTACAGATTTGCAAAAACAAATTCTCTGCAGCCTTAAAATACTAATACACATTTTTCTTTATATTCCCTCTTTTCCTCAAAAAGTTGAAATAAGAAACTGTGCATCACTTCAGGTTCTTGTGGGATGACCTCAACACATAATTTTTAAATCCCTCTCCCCCCTCTTTTCATTTTTTGACTCCTGCTCTGGCTAATTTGCTCTTAAAAGCCCAAAATTACATGTTTCAACATACGCAATTTCCTAGAAGCTAAATGGTAATATTTTTATCACTTTTCCTCTTCCTGGTAACATATACGGATATGAAAAATATAATTTCATATTTTGAATAGTCTCACATGCAGACTAATAGCCTATGTTCCCGCAGCCTTATCAACTTGATCAGAATTTTCAACGTGGAGCAAATGCAGTGCTGAACCCGTGAGGAGCATCGTGGGGACCAGATCCCAGAGTTCCGACTTGCCGCTGCCTTAGTCAGAGGCCGTATTCATTCAAAAGTCTCTCTTAAATTAATTGAGAGTTGTGCCTGAGAGAGGTTGAAAGATTGGGATCATTCTGAACAGCATTGTGGTTGTACTATACTGTTAAAGGATGCCATGTCTTAAATATACTGGAAGTCATAAACACTGCATTATAATAAATTACGAAGCAGACTTTTGGAAGATTTGTTCTACCTTTCACAAAATGCTAATGTTTATTTTGTTTTCATTTCATCGTATTGTCTTTCATTTAAAAATTACAGCTTTACTACAGTGAGCTAATTTCATAATACTGTATTAACTTAATATTACATAAATTACGTTTGTCAGATTTGGGCATTGTAGTAGATGTACAAAGCCCAAATTTACTACCAAAGCTCTCCAAACACATGTATTCATAATTTGCTACAATGAACCATATGCCACAATATAGTATTAAGGAATTACACATTCTAATGCCAGGCACAAATCCTGCTGCTCTTTCTGCAACTGTTCTAGGTACAAATAGAAACAATATATTTCTAGCCATTTTTTCCCTAGTTGCAATTATGAGCAAAAAATGTTACAGTGTGGGAATATTTTAGCCACCACCTGCACTTTTTTGTCTGACTAATTTTTAGCTGCATTTTGCCTTTGAATGTTATTGAAAATATGCGGAGATTGCAGCAGTTCCTAGGTATATTTTCTCTGCAGACTATTATAACTTTAGGCCTGGAAGGAAAAGGTAATAGAAATTGGCATAACGAATATTACAGAATACGGAGAGCTATAGCTTTCTTTTAGTAGAGAATCAGAATGCTCCTACCTAAAAGATTTAATCGCAGCTGCCTGCGGTTTTGCATGTGGTGTTTTCCACTTGCAAGGTGTAAGGTTCTGCGATGTAACCTGGCTTATTCTTTCCATTCAAACAAAGAGCAGAAATGCTCTCTGTGAAGGGAAGGGGAGAGCTTGTGCAATTGTGGAACATCTATAGGTTTTTAAACACACACTGTCTAATCAGCCTCTGACAGATCCATTGTAAATCAAAGGTCTGGTAAGTGGGGATGCCAGAAATGTTTGATCTCATTCCAAGCCTTGAAACAACTTGCTTATTTTTTCTGCAGTTTGGCTCCTCACTAAAATAAAACATTGAGAGATGAATGTTCTGACAGGTCATTGTGTGTCAAACTGTCACTCTGTAATGGTTACATATTTCAGCTGGATTGAGGTGGTGGTGGTTGGGGGAGGTCTGAGAGAAAGAGAGAAAGAGAAAAAGAGGGAGAGAAAGAGACAAAGAATAACAAGATTTCTGCTCCTTCTTATGGCTGATCTTCATTTAAACCAAACACTTGTCATGTTCAGGGGAAGTTTTATAAATTTTTAATGATATTGGGTACAACTGGTGCTTTGAAATTTGCTGTACTTTAATTTTTTCTTCGTTAGCAAAGGTTCGCTAATGCATTGAAGTGCTAAGAGCGTGTCCTAGGGATGCCATGATAATTGTGTTGTTAATAATATTGTGGCACTAGTAATGTTCTCCTGGTAATCAAGCCATGAGATTTTTTTTTAATATATTCAGTTATTACACTGCATCTCGTACAAATCATGTCAATTACAATTGCCAGTCTATGACAGTTAAAATAATTGTATACGTTTTCTAGAATTTTCCATTGGCTTGGCTAATCAAGCTAAAAAAAAAATCAACACATTATTTGCATTAATTTTGTTTCTAGTCTATTTCTACTCCTAAATCATTTGTCCATCTACTTCAAAAGGCGGAACAGTAAGTATTTTAATAATAAATATACAAACATATTCATACTGTAACATAATATAAGCATACTTTGCAATAGTAACACAGGAGATTGTCTAGGATTAATCTGTGTATGTGTGTATAGATAGACATATATTTGTTAAAATTATTGTGCTCATGTAGAGAGTGTGTATTCTATCAGAGATTTATAAAGATAGGTATTCAGAGGTGTTTATTTTGATGTTTTTGGAGTGTATGTGTGTACATGTACACCTATGTAAAGATGTCAGCCTGTCTGTAGACATCGTTATTTTATGCCTCCCTTAGAGATGATTGTGTGTTATTGCATTTGAATATTTATTTACATTTTAAAAAATCAATTAAATAGTTGCCAATTGAAAGGGAGAGCAAGTTCAGTGTCCAAACATTAGCCCTCCGTAACACTGGCATCTCCTGTCTAATGCTGTCGCTTTGTTTCTTGAAAACAAGAGACAAACAGCAAAAACTGGCTCAGCATTCTGTCACCAAGGCAGGAAACATCCCATTGTGTGGTTGCTTACCGCGTCCTGGTGGGGAGGGGGAAAGTTGTGATTATTCTCTTTAGATCGCTTTATTTTTCTTCTTTTTTTTTCTTTATTTCGTTTTATTTATTTATTTTTAAAGTCAGTGGAACATATTGCTCTCACTCCAAACTGTGGAACTGTTGTTTCTTCCACAAGAGGGTTTGGTGTTTTTCAGTGTGTATTTACAACAGCTACTAAATGAACACAACAGGGGTGCAGAGGAAACAGGGAGTCGGTGTACGGGTTGCAAAAATATACAGAATGAGAATATTATTTCCTTTCTCAAAGAGGTACAACATGTCGAAGAAGTGGTAAAAAAGAAATAGCAAAGAGGCATATCAGTAGTACATGAGCAATAACCAAGTACAGCCCAGCAGTAGTATATGAGAAGGAATAACAAGTAAGGGATGTAGTAATTACATGAGGCGGAATAACGAGTAGGCATGGAAGCATTTGAGAAATAACAAGTCAGCTGGCAGTGGTATTTGAGGAATGACAAGTGAACATGACAGTATTATTTGAGGAATAATAAGTAAGCTTGGTGATATTATTTGGAGAATAACAAGTAACCAGGGGTGCTTTCTCTAGGCACTTTCCCCTGCTGTTATCTTGTGAAGAAGGTGCACAAAAGAATAAGTGGTCACAGGTTGCAAGGGTCAAGGAAACAAAATGTTTTTTTATGCAATAAGCTTCTACTAAACATGGCTTGAACAAATCATCCCTCAAAATGTAGAATTTATTCCTCAACTTTGCCTGAAGGTAAAAGTGGAAAGAACAGATTTTTTTTTTTATTTTTTTTTTCCTCTGGCCCTGTGAGTCCTGACCATAGAGAATGAATGGCTTTAGAACTGTACCCAGACAGAAAAATCAATGCTTCATATCAGGAGGCTTCAGGGGTTAGACTCCCATGTTCATGTCAACAAGGCTATTGGTTTTCTTAATACTCCAAAGTTATCGTTTCCCCGCTGTAGGAACCCACCACTGTGACTTGTGTGGCCACAGCTTAACAAAAGCACTTTCCCTTGGCCAACCACCATGGTGGCAAAAAAAATTAATTGTTGATGAGGTATGTATTTTTCGAAACCAGACCATTAACGAGCGCATGAGAGTTAGCGTTTGCTGACAAGGTTTTCTCTATAGAATTATGCTGGTTTGTGTATGCTATGGGGGTCGCTACAGTTTCACTGATACAATGATTCATGTTTGTGAGCAAAACCATTTCTGGGATAAAAATTAGTAAGTATTGGAAAACTGGAATTAAAGAAGGTAGGCTTTTCTCCCTCCCCCTCTCTCTCTTGTCTGGGTATTCCTGCTATTTGTGTCAAAAGGCCTCTTCTTCCTCGGACATATTCCTTCGAGCTTGGTTGTGTCACTGTTTTAATCCGAATGGGTGGGTTTGTTCTGCGGTCATCACTTCTGTGTTAATCACTTCTCCCTTGTCAAGAAAGTCTTACAGTTTGTCAATAGAATTATGTTACATGAGGTTAAAATCACGTTGCTTCAAATAATACTTTTTGTCATCACAAGGTATTAAATAGACTACCTGAAAATGAGACCCTCTTTGAATCTTTGTCAATTTAATTAGTGTAACAACTATATTTGGCTTACTGGGTAGGAAAAAGCCAACCTCATGCACTATTAGAGGGAAAACCAGTTCCTGTAGAGCTCTGGTATCATTCTGATTTGCATACAGAAAACTAAGAGACTTAAACGTTGCATCAGGTTAGAAGGGCTTTTTGTGGTCTGGTTAATTTGAAGGCTTCCCCCTCCTCCAGCCCCCCTTTAAATATGTTACTGATGCTTTCTTTTTTTTCCCTGTTTTTTTTTTTTTTTTTTCTTTTCCTGTGCTGTCTTTAGTGACACAGTGCTAACACTGAAAATGCTAGCGGCTACAGTGAGCATTGCTCACCCAGAGCAATCGGATGAAAAGGCAGTGCAGATGTAATTTGTTTTCAATGGCTGTTTCAAAAGAATAATTGTGGTGACATTGTGGGATCAATATTATAGATTTTTGTTTTCAAGTACACTGTATGTGTGGTGCTAAGGGGAGGCAGGAAATATAACACTGCAGCCTGAATACAATAAAAATGGATTGAGGTCTGTGGGTATTGTCGGCTGGTAGCCATCATGGGTTTGGAACATCATTGGTGGGATTACAGCACTTGTCCTCTGGGCTGGTATTTCATTGTGAGTGCACGCACATTTGCTGCAGTTTTCCTTTTAGCTCCTTAAGGGACCTGCTTACTGAACTTGTATAAACTAACTGTAGATGAGGCGCTGTAAACGCTTCTTCGGTTTCCATCTCTAACAAGTGGCAGGATTAAGAGACTGGGGGTTAAAGTTCGCTGCCGCATCATTTAATTTGCCATGCCACGCTGCTAATGTCCAGTGTACCACAGCAGAACCTGAGGTGGGAAGGGATGGATTGCACACCTATGTGAGCATTTCAATTCTCTTTCTGTTCCCCGTCTCTCTAGGCCACCATGCTAGATAAAACTTCTTTAAGGCACCTGAGAGAGAGAGAAAAAGAACACCTCCAGAGAGCAGCCTGCTGATAGAACCTACTTCTAACAATATGGTGAGTGTCATTTTAAAATACCATGAGAAATATGATGTGGTGATCAAGGACTTCCTGCTTTAAGGGTTTCATGTATCAGGGTAACTAGACAAAAAATGTAGTTCCCAAGGTGAAAATTATATTAACAAAGAATTAGTAATAAAGCTGAATAAATGTAATGAGATGTGAAAGAGAGTGCATAGCACATTTTTTTTTCCTGTCTTTCATAATTAGTCCCTGAAAGAAATGGAAATTCAGACAAAACACCTTCCTCATTACCAATTTAAATATTACAAATTAAAATGTGTTGTTATTGGACAGCCAATTGTTTTAGTTTTTTTCTTCAAGAGGTAAAGATGCTTCCTTTGGTTCAGGTTGCTAGTTTAGAGGAAAGATTTTTGTAGAATGGTTGTTATCTGATCCTCTTTTAAACTGAGATAATATTTCAAATTTTCTTTGCTGGATTCTACCCTTTCTTTTTTTTGCTGAAATGGTAGTTACCCAAGCTCTGCTGACAGTCTGTGCACTACAGGGGTGGCCCAGAATCATCCTTTGTTATTCTCACAAGCTATTTATCATATTTATTAAATCACATAGATTCCTACCATAAGTTGGAAAAACAGTATGTGCTTAATTTGGACCAATTAATTCCACAACAAATACACTCTCTCTTGGCCTCTTTTATAAACCAGAACATCAAACAGCTGTTCTCTCATCCTAGCAAAACTAGTATGTAACTTTTTTAGTCTGCTTTTACTAGTGACTGTTGGATGAAACAAGATACCAGACACTTACAGGGATCTATTTCAGCCAGTAAATCCTGTTAATTTATTAATGACTCGAAGCTTATAAGAGAAACTTTATTTCATGAAGTTTTTATTTCTGCATTTTATAAATCTTTAGGTTAACAGTAATCTCCAGTTCATTTGTATGTCTCAGTGTTTTGTTACAGAGCATAAAAATCCTTTCTAATGCTGAAATAATACATACTTCTATTTGAAAAACAAAATATGCAAACCAACCTTGTTGTGTTCGGGGGCCAGTTTCAAACCTCTGCCATGGGTTCTAGAAACAAAAGCTAAGCTTGCTCTTACTGCCGTGGCTGTTCAGTCTGCACAAACACGTATCATAAGTATCTATCTCCGTATTATTTACATTCTGGCTGGTTTTGTCAGAAGCTAAGGAAGCTAGGTGACACTGAATGTATACATATTATCTGAAACAAAAGACTAGAAGTACACACATAGGCCCAAGAAGTATTTGGAAATGAGAAAAGCTTGGGAGGAGCATATGAATTAGACACCTTTGTGATGTGCCTGGTGACACAGGGGCTCCACTCCTTGGTCTACTATGGAAGGTTTGCACTGAGCTCTCATAAAGCTGGTGGGTTTGGCCTCTAATCTGTTCTGTTCTATCACTTGGATTCTTGTCCTGTGGTTAGAGGAGATGACGCATGTCTGGGAGTGGCCTGCACCACCATTATCTGGAAATTGTTGGCAACCAGTGTGATTCTGAACTGATGTTGCTTTAAGTTGTACCTGGCCACAAACTAATGCAGATGTACTTCCAAAACACACGGGTGGAGTTGTGGCTGTGAATTTGCTATACTGACGCTTTGTGTAATTTCTTGTAATTTTGAAAAGAATAAGAAATGTTGTGCAAAGTCTTTGCTGCTGTGAACTTACAGTAAACGCTAAAGGTTTAGACAACCCCTGTAGTACCTGTAAGAACAAGTGCGACCAGCCTTCCCAGCGTTGGCTCTGAATTGCTTTGATTTTCATCTTTGTTTTTACAGTCCCTGAGGGCAAAGGCTATCTGAAACCGTCATTGGTGTTAGCATGGATGGTCTCCAAGAGGTGAGGGAGGCAGAAATAAGTTTCACAACATCGCGCTCTGTTCCATGCTGGCTGACAGAACTAGGCCAGCAAAAGTGGCATTGCCCATCACATCCCTTCCAAGTGTGCTTCTCTCTTATGGTGCACTGGCAAGGAGGCAGCACAGTAGGACGTGGCACTCACACACCTCACCCATTTCAGGTCTGTGTCCCAACTGTCAGAATATGGCCCTACATATAGATCATGATCTAAAATACAGATGCTGTCTTTGTGAGTTTGATAATAGTTTGGTGGTATAAAAATTTGCCAGTATAGTGCTCTAACTTTGATTTTAAACAATTGAGGTACCTGAGCTGGTGCATAGCATGGTGGCTTGGGAAGGGCAACAAAAGCTTGTAGTTGGGAAACTCCCTAGCGGGAAAGCAGGAGGAACCTGGAATGGGTTTGACTCAACTCTGTGATACCTTTGTACTGCTTTTGCCTATTTCGGTCTGCTGAATCTTGCATCTAGGTATGCTTATTGAGATCTTTGTAATAATGAAGCTTTGTCCATGGCGCGAGTCTATCATTTGCTCTGCTTTTGTTCTCCCAATCACTTGCCACTCCTTCGCTTCCCCTTTTGGTGTCCTTCACCATCACAATTTCTTTAGCAAAAAGCAAAGTAGCTTGAGGCAAAGCTGACACACAGTAACTAAGGATCTTCACCTTGTCTTTTCTGCCTTCTGAAAAAGAAAATAGTATAATATAGGAAAAGCATTCCTCCCCACCGGTGTCATTCCTGCAGACTTTTTCTATAAAATGTATCTTTCAGTAGTTACCTGGTTTCTGTGTAGGCATGTAGGTAGGGCATCTCAGTTTCGGAATCAAAGCTCAATTTACAGAGAAATGTGCAGACCAAGTAAATGGCTTTGTAACTGGAATGAGACATACAGTCACTATCTGCTGACTAGTAATAAATTTGAGATTAATGCAAAGTGTTAATATTTTATATTGCTTACATTTTTTGTCCTATTCTTTATTTCTGAAAAGATGTGTGAAAAATTGAAAGCTGCATATACACCATAAACTACATTTCTTGTCTTCTGAGACTGTTGTTGATTAACCTTAATACATATCTATATTTTTCTGGACGAATTTTTCCTGATTCTTTAGAAGGAAATGAATAAATGGTGTTTGTGTAGCTAATCTTAGATCTGTTCTCTTCAAATTAGTGATGTGTTATTTTTATGGAATGAAGATTGTGTATGCAATCTTCTTGCCAGTATAAAGGTATTTGAACTGTAGAAATCCTGATAAAATATTAAACAAAAATGTATATTTAACTGTATGTAAGCTGACCCGTTAGTCAATAATATTTTTGTGTGATATATCCAAATTTTGCTTATATTATATGAATTTTGGCAGTCTTTAACTGGATGGATCTATTCTGCTGCTAAAATATTTGCATTCTTGTTGAGATGCAGGGCCTGAAACCTTGTGTTCATGTGAACAGGTTAAAAAAAATGTACATTTATATTAGGTTAGCAACTGCAATTTGGAAACTCAAACCGCTCCTGCTTTTGACAAGACCCGTTTTTTAAATTTATATAACTTTTTCTTCCCCCCTGAAAACTATATAATTACATAACTAAAGTATTATAATTATTTGCATGACTGTATTTTGTTTTGAAATATTAATTTTGTGAGTCTCAAACTAATGCAACATTCACCATTTTATTTTAAATTGACATGTTTGTGCACAGAGTACTTTCAGAATCAGCTTTGGGAATCTCTCATCTTGTGTACAAGGTTGACAAGATAATCAGTTGCTAGTGCTTTAAACTTTTTTTTTTATTATTTCTCCATTTATTTTATTGTTTTAATGTGATAAAATGTGTTACCTGAGTTATCAAATTAATTTAAAATCATTAAACATTTAGTAACAATTTTTGAGGCAAAATTTTGCCTACAGTCAAAAATAGATGTGTCTGTATTGAACAGACACATAGGTGTTGATAGCCTGCAATTAATAGAGTTACATGCTTGAAGGCCTATTTTCTGTGTATTCAGAAATTGTTCTTAAATTATTGTTTTTAAAAGCTGGTCACAGGTGGGGGAAATATGATAGGGAGGGCATTGGCTTTTCTCCCAAGTACTTTGTCTGAACATGGAAATCCAATATTTGGTGTTTATTTCATTAAAGTAATCTGACTTGTTGTCTACAAAATTCTACTTGGAAAAAGCATTTCTTTTCAGTTTGTGGCTAATGATACGGAGCAACAGAACACCAGGCTAAAGGAGCAGGAGATGATGGGGAGAATAAGCATAGTGTGACGCTTTACTGGTACAGAATTAGCTTCAGAAATGTCACCTGTTCTTGCTATATTTCCCACAATTTCTTGTCGTGAAAACTATGCTGTGAGAAAATAAAGGCATCACTCTTGCAGGGTTTGAACAGATTTTCCTCTTGTATGGTTAAGATAAGGCTTTTTTGGATGTCGCTCACGGGCAGACAGATTAAGAGCTTAAAATGAGGAGTTAACGGCCAAAGCAGGTGAGCATTCTTCTCTTTCAATGAAACTTGTAAAAGAATGGGTGAAGTTCAGGCAAAGATTCTGCATCAGCTAACAAGTAATACCATCCCTGATGGGTAATCAAACAACTAGAAATGCCCACCAACAGAACAAATGAAGGATTTGGAAAGTCAACTAGGTATAGAAAAACTGAGTGTTTACCACTGCAGGAAATATACTTTCATAGTTATTTTTTATGCCCAAACATTAGTCCTTGAGATTCATCATATTTTATGAAAACTTTTATTAACATTTCCAAATGACCTTACCCCCATTGTGTTTTTATCAGTCCCAAGAGCCATAACCTGTTTAAAATATTTTTTATCTTTATAAACACAATAAAGTAAGCTGTCTTGCACACAGATTTGTAGATCTCATTAGAGATACTTTTTAAAAAGGTATTCCATCTCTTGGGAAGATAATGACAAGTAGTAATCTTGGCATGCAAAGTTTTCAGACAGGAACAGTTTGTTAAAATAGATTGTTTAATCTTTCCAGTGTTGTTTTGGAACGGATGAACTTTTTAATTGCAGTTTTACACAGCATTGCAACTTGTATGAGCGAAAGACAAGGGCAGCTGAAAACAAATACGGTGGCAGAATCAGTTGGATGGCATTCCAGGTGAAATAATAGCTAAAATATTTGCTTAAGATTTCAAGTGTTATCAAAGTCATGCAAGAAAAATGGCAGTTTTTAAACTCATTAAAGTTAACATTTGTCTGTATTGTAAACGAGGTATGTTCCCTTGGGTAGTTAACAGCTTTGGTGGCAAAAGATGGGGGTAATTTTTCAGATGTGCTGTTTCCAATGGGCCAGTGTCCTAAGGCTTTGCTTTAAATGGCCTTTTTATGCAGTAGGATAATGGGCAGTTTGTGCATTGCTAAATCAGCCCTATTTTGTTAGGAATGTTACAGTCAGGGCACTTACAATTTGTCAGAGGAAATGCAGAACATCTCTACAGGAGTCTGTTTAAGAGGACATCATTTCTCGATAAGCTCTTGCTTAGGTCAACATGCAGCGCTGCTCTTACACTATTCCCCTGTTGCTTCTGCCACACGGGAATGCTCTGATTTATTAGGATTGCACAAGTCATGTCCTCCGCCTGACTGAATCCACAATGCGGAAATTTTCTCTTCCCTCCCCCTTTTCAAAACGAAATGTAGAAGGTTACATTAAAGCCCTCTTAAAGTATTTCAAAGAGAACTGTTGCAATGAAATACCTGTATGTTGTACAGTATCTTTATTGTAAAGCTGCATGTTATAAATACATCAGGACTATTGTTATTTTGGAAAGTGTGCTATTTAAGAGCATTGACTGTATCTGTGTTCTATTATCATACTACTGTAAAATGCCTGTGCTGATGTGCAAAGGTAAAATGAGAAGGTTGTGAACCTAGTGAATGTGCTACAAAACCAGCCAGCAACTAATGACATTATAGTTTTTAACCAGAGCATGTAAAAACCAAACATCAGCAAAAAAATCCAAAAGTCAAAGTGAGTTGCAGTGATGGGAACTACAAATGTATGTCCTGTCAACTTTTTAATTACATTTCAAATTGTAGAGACATTTATTCTATAAAACTAGCTTAATGAACGATGGTTCTTTAGTCAAATCTGCTCTAAAAACTACGTGCAATTCAGTGTTGTGTTCATTTCCCGTTTGATAAAGGTGCTAATGCTCTGTCATTCAGACTGCTATTACTAAGAAATTTTTGGTTTGTTTCAGCATTGTGGTATTTTAAACTCAATGCAGCCAAGGACATTTTTAATGAAAAGAAGAAAGCGATGAAAAGCCTTAGCAAGTTTGTGTTTGATGCCAATTGTAATATGAGAAGTGCAGAAAATATTTTGAAGGGGTCAAAGATATTCTCCCCCTCTCCCCCCCCGCTCCTTCGGTAACACTGAATTTAGCTGTCTGCACTGAATTTGGCATTTGAGTCTGGAATATTCTACCTTCTCTGCAAAGAGATATAACAATCTTCGGATTACTGAAAGCCTGTTTTCTTCACCTCAATACAAGAGAGATATCGAGGTGCTGGAGCGGGTGCAGAGGAGGGCAACGAAGCGGGTGAAGGGCTTGGAGAATAAATCGTACGAAGAATGATTGAGGGAGCTGGGACTGTTTAGTTTGAGGAAGAGGAGGCTGAGGGGTGGCCTCATCACTCTCTGTAACTACTTGAAAGTACGTTTTAGAGAGGTTGGTGCTGGTGTGTTCTCACAAGCAAATAGCGATAAAACAAGAGGGAATGGATTCAAGTTGCAACAGGGTAGGTTTAGACTGGACATTAGGAAGAAATTCTTCACAGTAAGAGTGGTCAGACACTGGAACAGGCTGCCCAGGGAGGTGGTTGAGTCACCATCCTTGAACGAGTTTAGGAGTCGCTTAGATGTGGTGTTGGGGGATATGGTGTAGGGAAAAACTTTGTAGAGTAGGGCAGATGATTGGACTTGATGATCCCAAGGGTCTTTTCCAACCTGAATGATTCTATGATTAGAGCTTCTCTAAAGAGGCATCTTGGGTGACTATGAGTAACCTTCCCTGGAAATGAAATAACTCCATTATTCTGATTCACATGGACTCATTCCTTACAGTTTCTTTTCCCCACTCTTTGGACTGCTATTTAGCACTGTTGATTCACCTCTGCCTTTCTCTCTCTATGTCTTCCCATGATACTTAGAGGTAAGAAGGTTTATTCTTTTAAACTGTATGAGGTAGCAGCTTGTGCAGGTTTCCCAGATTTGCATGAACCATGCATCTTTCCTTCTTTGCAACTCTTTATGGTTGACTCTTCAAGGACTGGAATGATCAAATGAAGAAGGGGAGATGATCCTGGAGTTTGTAAGGAGGCAAAATAAAGACGGCACAATGGAAATTCCTAAAAAACAGGTGTTCGTGTCATTTGCTCTCTCTATCTGTTGTGTACAAAGAAACACTTCTACAAGTGATGCCACTGCTGAACTTGAAAATCATGGAGGACATTAGCTACCCACAACAGGACAGGCAATCTGTGAGCATTATGCCTGAGCAGATAACAGGGATGGGGAGGACAGGGCTGAGGAGTGGAATGCTGCACCATGGGCTATGTGCTGAGAGGGTATTTCAAACCAAGTACTGTGCTGTGCAATGATTAACAGCAGAAGTACCTTCTGCTGGCACTGCAAAGTGGTGTGGCTGCACTTCAGTTTGATATATAGGTAGCTAAATCAGTATGATTAGACTGTGCAAATTAAATTGATGTAAGATCATATAGGCATTGCCTGGAGAAGAAAGAATTTGATTTTCAGAAATGCTGGATACTTGCAAAGTTCAGCTGCCTAAGGACTGCTTTGAAAAAATGTAGTCTTTGGTATGGAGCCTTTGTTTAGCCAATGACAGAGACAATTTTTAAGGTGAAGGACAAGGAATAAAGGAAGAATTTATAAGAAGCTATGAGAAGTAAAGACAAAAAAAAGCTCAAAATAATATTTAGACTCAGGAAAATTCTATGAAATTGAATAAAACCGCAACATGGCAACTAATATCCAGAGTAAAATTCACTATAATAAAGTTATTGTTAGTATTTTTATGAAAGTGTTAAATGTGTTATTTGGGAAATTGGTATTACCATAGGAAATTTGTCACTTTGCAGTCACTACTTGACATTCAGATATTTTCAGTTTACTGTCTGATACAAAATTTTTCTGATAGCAACCATGAATTTTCTAGAGCACTATTTGCACTCCTTACTAAAAGCCTTAAAGGAAAGAAGAAGTACAAGTACTTTCTTTCCCCCAGAAGGCAGCTCTCAGGCTGCAGTAAAGGAACTATCATTTTTATATACCATCAACTCCTGTAAAATCTCAGATTCGATTACAAGTACCTAGTATTTTTGCCTTGCATCTTTCGGTATGGAAATGTTCCAAATTCAGATTACTGCTGGATCACCAAGGTGAAAGGGAATGAGATTTACCTCATTTAAATTTAATTAATGGATTGTTAACTCTGAAACCTAGTGATGACACTGAAGTGACACTGTTCTTTTTATCATGTCCTTTTTGCAGGGCATTTAGTATTTGTTCTTTAATAATGCATTTCAGCCTTCCAGGAGCTGTGAAAGACAATATCTTCCTTGCCTTCAGGAATATGGTGAGACAAAAGCTTTTATTGAGAGCTTCTTGGGAGTCCCCTTCTTACATGGTCAAGTAGGAGACCTCAGTTTTCAGGACAATTTAAACTGATTTCAGCAAACAATAGCAGAATTTAACTTCTATTTTATGCTTTTTTTTTTTCCTATCTTTCGGGACTGGGTGTAATGATGTTTGGCAATTCTTCAGATTTACTGTGCCTTTCATTACTGAATATATTAGTATCCCATAAAGAATCTTTTCTATGCCCAAAATGCATTGAATGCAAAAAAACAAGCCATAGAAATGCCGTTACTTCTGAGAGGTGGCATGAAATCTACCTACTCTAAGTACAAGTTGAAATCTGGGCTATTGAAAGAGTCCAGTCAGTGAAACGAAGCAGCTTTCGGTTACTGAGCTCAACTGCGGAGCCTCCACAATAAGTGCTCTGTGTTCAAACTTGCTGGATTGCAGAAAGCAGGTATAGAGAGCAACTTTAGAAGATGTCTTACAGTCACGCACACAACAGAGAGAAATAAAGGCCTGATCTGGTGAAACAGGAGAGGCAACAATGGAGAATTAAGATTAATGTTCAACAAAGAACATGACACAACTGGGCTAATTATAAAAGTGCATCACAGGATGATGGCAAGTGTTAATACGCAAATAATTCTTATTTAATTCCAAAGAAATAACCTATCTGTATAACTCAAGAAACCCCCAAACATATACAGAATGTTTAAGGATTCTGTTTTAGTGAAAATAATGAGAAAAGGGTGGATGTTAAAAAGAGTTGAACCAAATTGCAACAGCACTGGATGAAAAGCTGAAGAAAGAAGCAGATGAGAAGAAGGTGTTGGATCATTCGTGATTTGGTTGTATGCTCCACCATAAGTGGCATAAACCTGTTTTTTAAGTTTTGGTTGCATACTGCATGAACTATCCTCTTAAACCAATGAGGAGAGTTAGAATCAGGGGCTGATGCTCAACCCAGGGGAAGAGGGAGTGTCATTCCCTTACTGTGCTTGTAGTCTCTGCACTGCTGATAGGCACTTCTAAGAGCTGCCAGTAGCGTCGGTGACTTAACTGAGCTGTACCGGGGAGAAGCAATACAGCTATGCCCTGTTCTGCTGCCTTTTTACTCCTGACACCCCCCATATGCTGAGATGGTGGGTGGCAGTAGGAGAGCTGGCATATTAGTGTGTTCCCTGTGCCAGGGGAATAATCTGTTGGCTAGTTAAATCTCATTTCTAATTCATTTCTACTTCCTGACTAGCACTAAGAGGCAAGATCTTCACAGAAAATCCAGCTTTTGGAGTGTGTGGTAGTGCAGTCTAGAGGACAGTGTGAAGCCTGTGCCTTGAGGCTCTATTTTGAATATTGATTTTAATATATTTTTAAAAAAACCCAAACCACCAAACCCTGAACTGTCTAAAACTTGAGTGCGTTAGCAATTCTTATGGAAATAATACAACTGTGGTGCCTCTGTTAGGTTTTTAGGTATGTATATACATGGGAAAATACACTACATCAGAAAATTCAAGTAGGCAAATCAAAGCAGAAGCAAAAAAACTTCTTATTTCCCTGTTAATAACATTGCTTGTTAAACAGTTGGCATAGAATCCCAGTGTGAAATTGCCAAGAAAAGATTGTTAATTTGGCATAAGCTTTAAGTTGTTTCATTCAGTATCATATGAAAATAAGTAGAATTATATGATATGTGTTTTTGCGATCCGTATTGCTCGTGCAAAGGAGGATTTACCTCACAACGAAAATAGGTGTGCACCATCAGGGGGAGTTCATGTTCATCTGACAACTGCAGTACTTGGCAAACAAATACAGTAAACTTGGAGGCAAACAGCAGAGAAAATATCCTGCAATGTTTTGCTGGGAGAAGCAAAATAGAGCAGAATCAATCATCTTTTCAATGAGAGTTTAAGGTGACTTGGGCCTTGCTCTTAGCTCTGCAGAGGAGTTGTATACCCTTCTTTACTATGCGTAGAAGACTTTTCTTCTACCAGGGTTGGTACGGGGCTCCTCTTTTATAACTGAGACCTCCATCTCCTGGGACTTGCCCTCTATAGAGTTACAGAGGCTGCTGAAAAGGGAGCGATCCTCGTTGCCTTTGAGCAACCATAGTCTCCTCCTTATGCATCAAACTATACTTGAAGGCTTTTATTAGTTAGCTCAAGAAAGCTGCAAAACTGGGACAGGGAAGACCTCTGAACAGCAGAGTTATTAATTCACATTTTTGCCTTATTGTAATGCTGTAAGTATCCAGAGGTATTTGGTCTTACTTTTTCCCCTCTAAAAAGCTTAATTTGTGTTTCTTTGTGTCCCTCTTATCTATGTATGACATGGACCTCCATTAGCAATTGTGTAAAGTCAGGTCAGCTTGGGTGTGTACAAAGATGATTCTTCACACCTAACTTTTAGAAGGGGTTAATCAGAGTAATATAATGAAGTATGTGGAATAAAATCCTGATTCCACTGAAGTCAGTTTGGTTTTCAATATTGGTTTCATTTGGAACAGTATCTTAACTGAAGTTAGCTGGAGACGGGATGTTTTTTGCAATGGTGCTGAAATCTCTTCCATCACATCTGGAATAAGGCTACAGATAGCGCAGGAGTACAGCAGAATTCCAGGGATGGCAAAAATAAAACGACTTTGACAGGATTAGGACAATACAATAGAACATAGATTGATATGGTAGCCTTAATACATTAACACCTCCATTCCTCCTATAGCTCCTCTTTGCCAGAAGCTGCTGCCATTCTGAGAAGGGTGGCAGAAGGGAAAATGTTGCTGCACCTAAAATATTTTTAGTTCACAATCAAACACATTAAATTAAAAAAAAAAAATGAGAGTCTTCCACCTGTAATGAAGTGGGGCAGCTGCAGAACAAATTTTTCTTTTGCCACAAGTGTGACAACCTGTGGTGGAGAAGCAGAGAGGATAATTTGAAATTATAGACTCCTAAACCACTCCCAAAGGATTTATTAAATGATGTTGGTCAGACCAGAAAGTACAGTTGTAAGAGCTATTACTTTGTGCAATAGGAAAATTCTGCTGGTGTAAGAATTGTTACCTTTTTCTTACGTATTTGAAAAGTGAGGATAGTGAACTTACGCATTGGGCAAAGAAAATTCAAGAGTTCATACCAAAAGAGCTCTGGAGATACAAAGAAGTACTAAGTAGTTTTGATTAATAAGGTGGGGGGAAAAAAAGAAGAAGGTATAGCAAAGGAAGAAAGTATCTTTGAACCTAATTCTGTGCATTAATAATTAGGATGCTTTTGGTTCCTTCCTGTTGACTGGCATACGTAGTATCCACGCTAGAAATACTAAGCCAGATAATAGAATTGTTTTGGAGAGACTTCTGCTTGCCTTTCTCCCCTCAGTGGATTTGTGTGGGTTTTGCTGAAATTCACTATCCGCTTTATTTTCTTCATTACCTTGTTCCGTGCTACACAATGAGAGAGCAGTAAGTTATCAGACATAGGGACTGAAGGGGAAGATGAAGATAGCCTTCGTGTTCCATAAGAAGTGGGAGGTGAAGCAGCAAAGAAGACAGGAAGACTGATTCGGGAAGATAACACGGTAGCTTACAACATGGAGGACAAGAGAGATCCTTAAAGGTAAAAGAACTGACAAAATTTCACAGCAGGCACTAGTGGGAGATGAGAATCCAAGGGAAACATCATGCCATATGAGAAACAAGCTTTCATTGATCACAACATGCCATGATGTTTCCATGATAGCGCTGTCGAGGAAACCATTAACAGTGGTGAGAAGAGAATACAATATCTGACAACTTTTTGTTTTGTTTTAAGAGGTACACATTAAAAATACATCTAACGTGTGGGACACGAAGAATCTAAATAATGTTATTAAACTTCTGGTAGATGTGAATCTCCAGAGATGTTTACATATGCTTTTGAAGAAAACTGGAAAACATTAGATTTTGCATTTCCAGGCTTAATTCATCATTTTATTTTCTTCTGTTTAAAGAAATCTATGCAGAATTATTAAGTTACTCAAAATAAGCCCAAAATAGAAGACTGAGTTTTATAAACATTTTACATATTTGTGTTTAATTTGTTGAAAATAGTATAAAATCTGCTCACATTTGGCATCCCAAATACAAATATTAGGAACCCAATCCCCTGATGCAGTGTAATTTTGAACAGTATGATTTAACAGTCTTGCAAGAGAAATTGTGCACGCTTTATTTTAGAATAAGGAATTTTATTTTTGTATAGGAAAAGAATATGTATGCATGTCTTTGTACCTTATGAACCCAACTACTGTGTGTTAGCTCTTGTGCACATCTGCATTCATTATAGAAGAAAAAGAGAACTAAGTCCCTAGTTTTCTAGTGTTTGAGTTCGGAATATATTTATGTAGCAGCACAAAAAATTAGGCTTGGAGATCACAGTGTGTAGAGGGTCTTTTACCTCTAAAATATAAACCTTCTATTTTCTAGCACAGGAGGGTTAAACGCAGAGCTTTTAAGTTGAGAAAATATGCAGTTCATGTGAAAGGTTTGATAGCACTATATAGCCACCAAATGCTTAAATGTGCCTGACTGGTTTTATGGAAGACAGTAAATTAGTTTTTCCTTTACCTTTGACAGGTGAGAAGCAGTTCTTGCATGACCGGTGGCTATCACCATACATCCGCTACCACACAGGTGAGGCTTTCGGTTTCAAAATGATGACTGGTAAGAAAAACAAGATGTCTTTCCTGGTTATAAATTTAACTCTTCTATGATTAGTCTGGGCCAATTAGGACACCCCTGGGGTTCAGACTATGGCTCAAGTACAAGCTTGAAAGCCTGATTAGCTGAGGTCTCTTGATACTTGTTCTTGGTAGTAAATGCTGGCACATATAGTATTGATTTTCATTTAGATATCTTAATGTTTCCAGACAATCCTAGCAGATGTGGGCTGAACTCAGATCTACGAGAGTGCCGGGCTGCAATCTGCAAGCATTTTTCTTGCCATTTTGTTTCATTTTTCCTAAACTTAACTGATTTGGAATCAGGAGATATAAATGAAAAATGCAGAGTTTGCCTATCAATCATGGCATGTACAAACATTGCTACTGCCCTTTTCTAACATCCTATTACCACTGGGTAGTTGGCTAGTCAAACAGGAATAAAAATTACACTGCAAACATCATAAGTTAGGCTTGATTTGTTGAGCAAGAAGCCTGACAATTCTGTAAGAGTTATATACCTCAGCCTCGCTGAAAATCAGCCTTGTTATGGCTCTGGTACGTCTATAAAGATTGTTCATTTCATATAAAACAGCTACCTGCACTGAAAGGCCTGAAAGGAAGAATGATGCTGGTTATAAATATAGAGGAAAATCTATTTGTCTGCCCCTTCGTGCTGTTAGCAAGTCACACGATGCAGCCTTTATGCTGTTCCTAGGCAGCAGGGGGAGTTTTCCATGGCCACCTTTTGCTTTCATCTTCTGGCCTGGACTGAAGCACATCATCTCTCTTTGTCATATGAGATAAAGCAATGAAGTGTGACCAGTGCCACTGCATTGCACTCTGCCCACCAGGAGCACGTTAATGATAATGAAAAACTATACTGCACCACATTTAAACTAAATGTGAGCGTAAGGCTGTCTGTCGGCAGACTGGTATAACAGTTAATGTCATAAAAGATAAATAGAAATTATTAGAATTGGCTTGGAAAGGATTTTTTATAGAGCAGGGTTGTATTCCTTTAAAGATACATTATCGGACTGTTAAATCTAATTTCAGACTACTGGGCAATTAAAATGATTAACATTCTTTACTCATATAGTTCGATTCATTAAAGTTTTAAACACCCTTTACACACTATTTATGTTGAAAATAGAGAAATAACATGTTAAAATGTCTTGGATCATTAATCATTCAAATTTGCTGTATAACTGCTTTCTCAAAACCTTAGCACCACGGTGAATATTTACAAACCTCAGAGGCATTTTTGAAAGGATGAACAAAATCAAATTCCACCCACCTCTGATATGTCCAATGGACCTTTCGTAGTTCTCAGGCCCTTTGTGTTTGCAAGAAAAATCAGGGAGAAGATTCCTAAAAGATTGTTTTAAAAGTTATTCTGCCCAGGGACTTGTACAAGTCTTAGCTGTCTTCATCTGGGTGCTTGCTCCCTCTTTGATATTTGAAGGTAATGGCGTGGATACTGTTACTGAAGCTAATAGGAATTCCAAATATAAAGTCTTGTGTACTGAAAGGAAAATATACTCTGAGTTTGGCACTTAGTTTTCAAGTGTGTCAGATGGTATTTTGTATTATCTACTCACAGACCAGTTTATTAGATGGGTATAAGAAGAGATCTTCAGGCTAGTAAATACTGCCATTAGTTAGAAGTGAAACACCCACTTCCCTTCTGTGTTGGTATTTGTAACAACCTCTGAAATGCTGTGGGATAAGTCATGAAAGTCAGTTTACTGTATGTGACAAGACAATTATAAACCATATATTAATGCCGGTCTTTTGAAAGTATTGAGTCTACAGTATTTTTAGTGGTTTGAAACACTGGGGTTTTTTTATTATTATTCCTGCACCCACTGAAAACGTCTGGGCCTTTTTGAAAGAAATACTGTAATTTACAACAAGCAGTTGAGTATAATCTAGACTGCGGGCCCATATTCTGGGAAGCCAGATTATTGTGTTTGCCTGTCCCTGGAAGCAACGGTAGAACTTGTGGCCTGTGAACTGCCTCCTATTGTGCCAGGTAAGAAAGCTCAACGTTTGTGTGTCAGAAGTTCAAAGCAGCGCACAGGGCTGCAGGAAGCGGGCTGCCTGTGTCACTGAACGGCCCATTTCTCAGGTAGGCCATAGGCCAGATACGCTGAACAAGGGTGGTCATTACTCTTTCTATGGCACTATTAGTAAGAGGAAGAGGTAATTATAATTAGCCTCTTTGAAATCACCCAGGGGCTCAGCTGATATGTCAAAAATGTAGATGGTATTAAACAGGAAGACACAGCTATATTTTTTCAGCTGGCAGCATAATCCTAGCACCAATACCATACTTAGTATGCTAGGGTCTTTCACTCTGAGAATATCAAGGAGTATTCTGACTCTCTCCTAGATGCCTATTTCGGGAGCCATGTGCACCCTGGTTAGGCAGAAGAGAAGTTTCCTAATTTAGGTGTTCTGGATTAGGCACAGTTATCTTACAGATTTACTAAGGAACACTGCCTCCGAATTTATTCACTTGTACAGGATTCCCAAATTCAGTCAGAGACAACTGTAGTAATCCTGGGATCATTAGTAAATGATATCCTGACAACAAATGCATGCACAGCCAAGTGGCTCGTCTTCCAGTAAGATTTGACAGTATGAGAAGGGTCAGCTAGCTGTAGAAGATCCACATAACTGTTCTGGAGGAGACCATTTTTTACCTCTTTGATTTGCCAGTTTCTCCCTTCGTTCTGTTACTCTTATTCTCTGTGTAAGGCTGCCTGACATAACGAGTGGCTTGCTATGCAGAATCAAACCATGCTATTTTACAGTAGCGTGTACTGTATCTGATGCAGTTCTAACTCCAGACAATAAAGCGAACTGTCAGCCTCTATCAGTGAGGATGTTTCTAATGCTGTTCCATCATTCATTTCAAGAGCAACAGGAGCAGAGCCTTTCCCTTGAGAGACTGAGAGCCGTTATCATCTCTGCAGTAGTATAAGCTTTTGCTGACTTTCGGGAACAGAAATCCCACAGGTACTCCTGAATTTCATGTCAGTGCTCTAAGCCAGCCCACCAAATTGGCATATCGAGGCACTATACCATTGCAGAATAGGGCTGATGATTAACAGGTGTTCAGGTGAATATTAAGATCGTACCACTTTCAAACAATTAATTTGCTTAAATTTTTCCTACCCTAAATCCAGATGAAGGGAGGCAAGGTGGAGAAATAGTCCCCTTAACTCGGACTGAGATCACTACCTGTCTTCTTACTGCTGTGAGCAATGTCCTGTGTGTCTGTGTCTTATTCATAAGCCTGAGACTTCAGCATATTCACAATCTCTGTCACTGTGGTAGTCGCGACTGCTGCCTTCCCCTTCCAAACTTTTCTTGTAAATTCGGATAGCAGAAGGTGGGGTGAAGGAGGAAATCTAAAGGACTGAAAAGGGCTTCCCTATTCACATTAGAGTGGGGAGAACATGAAATAATTCTATTGCATTAGTTTTATACACCAGAAATTTATCCATCATTTTGATTTGTTGGCAGAGTTTTGGCCTTCAAGTTGACCTAGCTTTGTTTGGTCACGTAGTATTAGTATCGAATCTGATGCCCTGAGTACTTTTGCTTAAGCCTAGCTCTCCAGGGAGTTGTTGGACTTGTTTCCCCACGAGACTGCTGATGAGTTCTGCTCAAATGATCAGTCGGAAGAATATACTGAGCTGAAAATATAAACTCAGAATACCATAAAAACTCACAGATATCAGTGAAATACAGAATAAAAAATTTAGTCCAGTTCTCTGCCTTTTCTAGTTTGCTAATCAAAATTATATAACATGGGAAAGACTTTTATTGTTGATATATCTGGGAAACGATTTTTCCTTTGAGTTTTTTAGACTTCTTATACCTCCCATTGATTTTGATTATTTACTGTTTGACAAGGGGAACACAGGCAGCCCATGCTGTGCGAAAGATCAGAGGTGCCTTCGTTCCTCAAGGCTATTGCCTTCTTTAATTCTTCAGTGTAGGATCAGTGAAATGATTGCATTTTCTTCTATTTGACGCTTTATATTCCACATTTCTTCATCAAACTATTGTAACATGCTCTCTTTTAGAGCAAGCTGCTCTGAGAATATGGCTTTTTTGTCTTGGCCATTATTATAACCCTTTGGTGACTTGTAACAGCAACTTTCAGCCACTGTCCTGGTTAATTGTCTTTCAGTTAAACTGGATGGAGTTGAGTATCTTGTTAATCCACTTTCTGTGCTTTTCTTTTATTGGTGTTATAAGTATTTCATATTTAATCATCACATGATGTGACTTGAGGGCAGCTGTTCTTTGATTATTTTTTTCCTTCAACCAGTATAGTCTTACAGGCCTAAGGGGAGATTTTTTAGCTGCAAACACTGTGTACCAAATCTGGAAGTACAAAGCACAGATCAAATATTTACAAATACAAACAAATAAATGTACAATCTATTTGGGCATGTAGTTATGTGTTGCATTTTTGAAAAATGGCTCCTTGAACAGACATGTTTTACAATGGTGGGAAAGAAGCCAAGGGACATGAGTGTTTAGAGTCTTGCTGCTTTCTAAGTGATCCACTTTCTATTAGAAAATAGTTAATGTAATTATCTAAAATAGAAAAAAACCAGAAGTTAGTTCTGTCAAACCTGACTTCAGGTCATGGTTCCAAATATTTTGATCAAATAGGCTTCTCTGTCCTTTTCTCTATTATAAGATATGCTATATAGTATATATTTCCAGTGACTAATGTTTGTGATGTGAGTCCCTGTAGATGAAAACTTGGGTGACGTTAGATCAAAGTCTCCAGCAATTTCATAATTTCTTTATGAAGAAATGCTTGTTTTCGGCTGTAGTTGGCATCAGTCTAAATGAATCAGTAAAATGGGATGATCTCAGCTCATATAAATAATAGCAGCCTTCTCCTGTTAGAAATGCCTTTCCTCTGGAAAAGCCAGTTGTCCCACATTAATGCATTTCTAATCAAAAACACTAAGCCCCATATGGTATTTTTTTAACACATTTGAGAACCCTGGTTAAGACAGAGTTCTAAATGTACTGGAAACCACAGTTCATTGTTGTTCAACACTCAAGAGAATGTACAAAGAGTATACCCTTGTATTTCTGTGTTATCCTGCTTATTAGTTTTATAGTGCTGGGTCTCATTCTCTTTCCTCCTCTTTTTCTGCTTCTTCTGAAATGGCCTTCATGTTACCATATTACAAGGTTTATCCTCTCTCTCCTTCTTAAACATAATGAACATCAGAAAAGGTCCCTGAGGCATAAACAAAAACCAAGAGGGGAACATCCCAGGATACTGCGGAATGGTGAGGAAGGAAGTCCACAATAGTTCAGAGTAGAGTTTAAGATGGAGCTTGCCTATAGAAATGCTGCTTAAAAAGAATTTTTTCACCTTTTTGTGAAAAAAAAATCTTAAAAGATACTTTTATCTTAGAAAATATTTATGTTTCTGTTTATTGTCTAAACCAATGGCATCTATTTCCTCTGAGTCGTCATTAATTGATTTGCCAAAAATCTCATATCGTGGCATATAATGTAGAGAACAAACATGAATTGCTAGAGTCAATGTTGTATATTAACTAAATTTCTCATGCTCTGGAGGCCCTTCAAAATCTAAGTGTATCAAAAAACCCTGCATTTCAGGTTTAACTCTGAATTTTTACTAGTTTAAAGCATATATTTTGGCCCAAGTTGTGCTAATACACACAATTAAAATAAAAGTTTAATGGGGTTTTTCCTAAAATTTAGTATTTTTCATTACAGAATCATGTAAGAACACAGGCTGGAAGGTCAGCTAATCTAACCAACTGCGCAAAGGAGAGCCAGTCCAGTTCAATTTTGCATGTCTTCAAGGATGGAGATTGCACAGCCTCGCTGGGTCCTTTTTTCAGTATTTGACCACCTTCTTGCTAAGTAAGTAAGTAAATAAATGATCTAATAAAACTTTCCCATGTTGCAACTTGTGTTCCAGGGATGTGGAAGCCTGAGGGTAGATTTTTTAGATTTTTTTTTAAAAGCAGAGTCAAAAATAATCAGTACCTACTCCCTCGTTGTCACTGGGTCTCCTGCACCCTTCAATCATTTTCTTTAGCCTTCCTTTTGTTGCTATTGTACTTAAGGAAACCCTTCCTTTTGTTCCTAACATCCCGCACTAGTTTTAGTTTAACTTTCTTAATTCCATCCCTACGTTCTTGGCCAATGCGTGTGCTTGGTAGCCCGTTTCCACTCTCACCTTCTGTGTGTTTCCTTTCCACACCACCAGAAATTCCTTGTTCATTCATGCTGGCCTTCAGCAGCACTTGCTCAAATTCCTGCATGTTGGAATGAACTACTCTGGGCTTTGAAGAGGTTTTATGAAACAAAAAGAAAATTCAAGAAGGGGGGAAAAGAGGGAATCAATATTTTAGTTTCCAGTCCTGGCCTGGCAATTATAAGGTAAGCAAATATATTTCTGTGTATATGTTAGGAAGTAAAACTGCCCTTAATGGCAAATTTGGCAACAGAAGAAGGAATGAGAGGGAATGGGGAGTGGTAATAAAAGGGTTTAATTTCAGAATGCACAATTCAGGTCTTGAGGAAAACTGAGATTAAATGAAGTCTGTCTTGAGGACCTATAGTTCAACTATTCTTCCTAGCAGAAATAGGCCTTGTACCGAGCGATTGTCTGGCTGACAAACAATTCTGCGTTACTTCATTATACTTGAACATCTTTTCCTTTAGAACTTTCACATTTATTTTTAATCATAAGATTGTAAAGGAAAAATAATCACTGGCCACTACACACTGCTTTTTGACAGAGCTGTATCCATTTAGGTGGAGGCTAGAGCTTACGCTCTTTCTGGGTGTGTGTGATTTTAAATGGGCTAAAACACACAGGATGTAAAAAGACCTTATCAGAGGCACACTGAGAATGAAGTAGCTATCTGAAATTATTGTTCAGCACACCTGGAGTCTCTTTCAACTCATGTGAGGCTACTTCCCGCAGTGTCAGCACCAAATGGTTATTCCAGGAGGATAACAGAAGCTAGAAATTTAGTTAGAACGTGTTCACATGCATAAGGAAAACCAAGCATGCCAATGCACTTCCTCTAGTTAACTTAAATTGCCCCTGTGACCCTGCAGCACTTTTCACTGATGTACTGCCGTAACATTACTCGAATGACATTTTGTCATTTGCTGGATGTTAACCTGCAAAAATGCTATCTTTGCTCCTTTATTTTGACACAGGATGACATGCACTGCAGCCCCCAGTTGTTGGGGGTAATTTTATGCTCCTTTCCTGACAGACAGGATTCCAATAGCACCATATGTCAAAAACTCCAACCAATTCCAGTCATGTACCCACACCGTCCAGCTGTCACAGCTATAATTATTGAAACTAAAGCCCAGAGAAGTTTGTAGTTTTGGAAATGCTCTAGTCTCCTTAGATCTTTACTACTGATGTTATAGCTGATTAGGACCCTGCCAGCCTTCTGTTGGTCTCTTGAAAACTGCTGTAATTCTCATTCATCATGGAAGCTAACCAGCTGCTCCAGAGCCATCCCCTCAAATATGTTGCTTGATGTTATACTTTGCCGTTGTCCTGACCTTGATACTTTGGATGTTCAAACAAAGGCTACTTATTATGTTGGAGCTGGTACAAAAGGATCTGGTTAACTCCATTCTGCACAGAAAAATGAAAACCTTTTTAGGTAGGTACCTGGTGTCACTGTGAAGACTGCTACTAATCCGCACTCATTTTTCGGTCATTCTGCTACATTTTCATGACCACTTCAGGTGAGGGAGTGAGAGGCAGTGATCTCTTGGAATGCTCTCCTTTTGGGCTGCCACTGAGCTTTTGGCAGGAATGTCAATCTTGTCTCTTGGCAGAGATGGACGTGACTCCTGTAATCAGAGTTTTGAGCCTTCACATCCACTTTTGTCACTTTTATCCAAATGTAATAAAGTTTAACGTTTTTTGATTCTCTTTCAAACTTTGAGTAGTGAGTTCAGCTATTGGCTTTTTCTATTAAAATCTTAAAGCTGAACATTTTGTGATCTTGAGGTATTTATAAGTTTTAACCTTTTTGTCAGCCTTTGCATTCCTATCCATTGCAGCGCTAAATACATGTAGTATATAAAGCAGCACCTTCGTCTCTAGGAATTGGCCCTTCCTGTACTCGTTGCTGTAGCTTCACTGACAGTGTTAGTTATGCTTTTCTGGTTTGTTCGTTTGCTTAGGAGGCATTTTTATTCTAAGTATATGAAGGCTTTTAAATTTCAGTAAAAAACTTGTAATTTAAATGACTTATATTTTGATCAAATAGTAACATATAATTTAGTGCCTAAACCTGATATACTGCTCTCAGTCTGGCTATCCTAAACTCTTTTGAGAGATGCTAGGCAGGAAAATGTCAGTAGATTTAAAGAAGAAATGTTTTATTGATGAGGAGAGATTTTAAAGTGTGAAAAGCAGGACTGAGTTGGAATTCCTAGACTGGAACCACTGACTAATTTGATGAAGAAAATGAAAGGGGGAATTTGTTAAACATATTCTTTAGCATCTGTCTTTTAATAATGAAGAAACTATTTCAACAAAAACCATCACAAAAAAAAAAAAGTGGAATTTGATATTGCTGGTGAGAAAGCTCAGAATGACTTTGAATATTGGAAGAAAATCAAGTGTGTTGTCATGCAGATCACTGGCTCCCATTCACAGGCAGCAAGGATGATGTAGATTTAAAAGGCAGACTAGATTTTTCTGAATACACATAAGAAATTATCCCAAATGAAAACAAAGTATCTCTAATTTATGGTTAATTTGTAGTTTTAAGATACCTTTTAATGGCCACATTGGGAAAGAATTAAGAGGTTTTTTCCAGTGGACGCTAAGGTCCTCATTGTTTCCCAGATCTTTGGGTGCAGGATCTTGTATTTTCTTGTTAATTAGCCCTTGGTGGAAGCCTGAAGTCAACAACTTCTGGAAAATTGATTGCACCTGACCCCACTTTTGGGACTCTTGCTAGTCCTCCTTAAAGTGAGCTGAATAGTAGATGAAATGTGACTGTTCAGTAGGAGACTGAAGGAGAAAAAAAAGGGAGTCATCAGTCAAAGAGCTCAATACAGCTGGATGACGCAAGACATGGAAAGAAAGTAAACAGATAGAAAAACAACTGGAGAAGTAATCAGCATAAAAGCAGCAGAGGGATGTGTAAAGAGGAACATGCCACATGGATTGTATCCCAAATAGGAGAGCTGAGTGAGGCACTTGAGATCGTTTATGTCAGCAGTGAGAGACAAGCCCGAGCAAGCGGTTTAGGACAGCGAGCAAAGAATGAGTGATGGAAATAATATTTTGAAGTGCTGTACAATGTGGGGTATAAAATAGATAAAATATTTTTTTTAGAAGTTTCCCACTAAAAATGAATGAGCGAATACATGTTGGAATTTTGAGATGTAGAAAAAACTCAGTAAGAAACTTGAAAGAAAAAGGTGAAAGCACAGGTGCAGGGCTCTGGCTGGCGTGCAATGAACATTGAGTAAAACACAACCTGTTCAGAACAGCAAGACCACAAAAACCATCCAGGACCGAGTGAGTTGGGGAAAGGGAAAAGAACACAGATCTGCTTCAGAGAATAATAAGAAAGAAATGCTTACAGAATGTATGAGGAAGATACAACAGATATATTTATGTGATATTTGTAATAAGGCAGAAATTGGTGTAGGTACAGTATAGCTGAATCTACTGAAATCTTTCATAGTTTTAAAAATAGGCTTAGCAAGCCATCTGACAGAAATGGCATGTTTTGGGAGTTTATGGCAACCAAAACCCTTAATTAAACTAATAGAAAACATTTACAGGAAGTTGTAAATTGCAATTAGAGAAGAAGCCGATAGAATGGATTTCCACGATCACAGGAGTGGGAACAAGCCGGGTTGCTGTTATTGCTTTTGTTCGGTTTAGGGTTGATTTTGAATTAAAAGATGAAGGCAGAGGGAGGAAGAATCATATCATGTGAAAGAACAGTGGAAAAAACTTAGCTTCTCACAGGATAATCACCTTATGGCTTCATTAAAGAACCGTCAGAGGTTCCTAAGAGAAACTAAGACCAATAAGCAGAAATTCAGACTGAGGCTCAGCATACAGAGATAAGGAATGAAGTTTGAGACAACTTAAAAGGGACTGTTAAAAGACAGTTTGAGGAATTTCAGATAACTCTTCTTTTGCTTTTGTTACTTGTTTGATAATGGTGCTATTTCTTCTTACCAAACTGAGTCTCTTGCTTCAGTGAAATTATCTTCAATATAAACTTTTTAAAAAGGGAATGTGTGGGAAGTAGCACCCTGGAAAGCTTTACATGGAGCTTTCGTACTTAATCTTATGGATCTAAGCATTTCTTAAGCAATCCGGAGAGGCCAACTTAGTTGAGAGTGCTCTTACAACTGATGGCTAAGATATTGCTACTAATTCATAACGAGTTTGAATGCAGTTCTATGTGTTTGAATGTTCTCAGTGATATAGATGTCCTTTCCCCTCTTGTTATATCTAACAAATAATTAGGATATTTCCTAAAACCCTTAGATCCATGTAAACAACAGTCAAGTGCCCACTTTGCGTCTGCCATGTGTGATCTGTGAGACTGTGGGGTTTTAATGTTTTGATTTAAATGAAAGTTGGAAACAAATGTAAAAAGGGCTTTGGTTGGTTAAACGTAACTTTTTTATCCTTCTGGAATGTCATAGTTGGAGATCATATAGAACATGCTTAATTCTCTGTTGTTACATAGTATTGCCAAAACAAATGAAAGCTAATAGAGCAATACTCTACATTGCAGCAGGAATGCTGCAAAAAAAGTTTAAATAGGGAGCTCAATGGCCTTGTAAATACTATGGTGAGTTGGATATGGAACTTTTAACTGCACGCAAGAAAAAAATAAAATTGTTTTGTCTGATTAATTGATTTATTGTACCTATGCTAACTGAGGCAAAGGAAGTGCCCACCTCTCCAAGGACGTAATAGAATTATTCTTGTTTAACAAAGATTTAATTTTCTTTTAAATTGTTTTTAATACTTTAAAAAAATCTGTAATATGAAAATTTTTAATTTTCCCTTTTAGACTGTTGAGTTGGCATGTAAAGGAAACCTTGTTCTTACCAGATACTTTGAAAATTATTTAAAGACAATAATGCTTTATACACTTTTTATAAAGTTTTAAAAGAATGTAGCAGTAGTCATATAATTACAATGATGGATTGATACCCACCTGCTTTGTTAGGAATAATTATTACTTTAGTCCAATTTCATAATTATCTTAATGTTGGTATAGTTGCAGTGTTGTATTTTTAAAATAATAGCATATAATTGGGGAAAAAACCCAAGAGCCAAGAAAATAATAGTTATTCATAAATGTTACTTTTTTTTTTTTTAATTGACAATGTGGTACAGAAGTCTGCCAGGCAGAAGCCTGCCAAACTTATTTTTATCATTATTGCTGTTATTACTGTTTATTACAATAATGTGCTTTAAATTTACAGTCTTCAGCCATCATTGGTATATAAGACTATATGTGTAGCTATACATACCTAATTATTTGTGGAAGGTATTAGTATTGTAAATACAGCTTATCTTTGTTATGAGACTGGCATTAATAACAGAATTTAATAAATGCCAACATATAGTATGATAATTTCAAGACTCTGAAAATATGGTGTATTGTAGCAGAAGATGTTCACAAATGCATGTTGTGTGTATGGATGGGGAGGGGGAGGAGGGCTGGTTTGTGCTTAGAATGCTTTCTGATGCATAAATATTAGCATTAAATAATTTTGAATACCTTGTTTCCTAAAAAGATTAGTAGCTCTTCTCCATGTGATAAATTGTGCAAGAGTTATTGTTCACACCAGACTTCATACTGTATTATTCTGTGTAGCTTTAAATAACCAAGTCCAAATTATGCTCAGCAAGCTGTTGGGAAAGCTTGGAGGAATCTCAGAGCTGAAGGGCCAATTTGTGACCTGACTAACATCCTGTGCAAATGCACTGACTTCATGCTGGCTGTAAAAGGATATAAGGTGGTAAAGGATTTAATCTGTAGCATTTATTTCTGACTTAGCTTGGTTCCATTTTTTATTTACCTACGATTCCATCCTAATGTAGAGGAATATTGTGCCTATGTATTGTTAGTTTGTAGATAGCAGCATTTTGCCCTCTTTTTCTTGGCATCTCAAATTTTACATGAAATTCCCATTATTAAAAAAAAAAAAAAAAAAAAAGAAATCTACATGCTTCTTTACCAAAACTGCAATTTATATTGGATCACATTTGGAATCACAAACTTTGAACTTGTAAATATTGCACAATAATGTATATCCTTTGTATAAAATACATTTGTTACCTCATTGTGGCCATATATTTGTTTCCTAAATTCGATAAGTAAGTGCCAGTTCCCTTTTTGTGCAGCTAGATTATCTCATCTCAATGAAACTTTTTCAGTCCATGTTGCTCTTGTTTCAGAAGAGATTCCACTTGCTATTCTGCATGGAAAATTATAGGCACTGGGGAGGCAGGCTGTGTAAATGTGACTTCACCAAATTTGGTTTGAATTGCCAAAGACCCAGCCAGCTATTGCAATACAAAGTATCATTTTGCCTGATTTTATAATTTTCTCTCTCTTCTAATTGCCTAGGAGTGACTTCTTATGCTAGAAAATAGAGAGAATGAAATAAGGGTTCTTTGGAAATATCAGTCATCTCGCTGTACTTAAGTATTTTCATCGGATTTTGTTCCCCGGTGACTTCTGCAGCAAGAAAACCTCAACTTCTGGGTATTGTTAAGTGATTGGCAGAAAGTGACAAAAGCAAAGACATTCAGGCATAGACCTAGTATTAATTCAAGCTGTGCAAGTGATTTAACACACCAAGTGAAAGAGGTGAACTGAGCAGTTTCCACTGAGTTTAAGGACAAGGTGAAGAATTCCATTTTTCTTAATGACCTTAGGAAAAAAAGTATTTTTGGAGACTATCGATCTTATAGTAATTAGACCGAAGTCTGTTTAATAAGGAGAATGTAAGGCCAGATATGGCATTTGCCTTTTTTTGCTGTCCCACCATATACCTTCTGCATCTTTAGTGATCAGGTAGTCTCACTGAAATAGGTGGGACTATTGTTTTCGCACATTGTTATTCATCATGTGGGAGTGGACTTTGTCCTCATGGATTACTCTTTTATTAGTCTGCTTTCTGTACTGCCAAATGCTGACAGTCCACCTCAGACTGATTAATACAAGGAAAATACTAATAATTTCAATAGGAAAACCAAAAAAACACATAATGTGTAATTGCTATCTAGTCCACAGATGCTCCCATTTTTATTTTCAAGAGAGGAGGATGCTCACCCCTACTCAACTGCTAAGCTAGAAAAAAAAATTAGCTGACTGGATACTAGAGGGGAATGAACCAAGTTATGCTGCCATTCGATGCTTGCTAGAGTTTGTTTTCATAACAGTTTAATTTGGCAGTAATTGAATGGGAGAAGCTGGTTTAGACTGACAAGAATCGGAAAATAAATGCAATTTTTTGATGATTAATTACTTCAGAAATAACTGGCTTAGAAAACCTTGTTGGCTTTAACAATTCCCTTCGGTCAGGGTTATTGTGGAAGCCTATTTTGGCTCTTCTGCCATTTTGGGTTTTCTGGGCATTCAGAAAACAAGTTTGACTATCAGAGATTTTGGCAAAATTGTAACCATTTGAAATGTTCACTGAACCTGCAAATACAAGGAGTAAAATTACTAGCAGATATCATAGACCAATGAGAAAAATTAATGTGGTTCTAACCATTTATTAATGGTTAGTTGACCTCTGCAACTTGCCTAAGATACATAACATACAGTCTTCACTAAGTGATTGAAAAAATTTGTAACCTCCACTTGAAATCCAATTCCAACTACGTGTGCAAAAATGCTTCCAAAAGAACAGGAACCTTTGTCAGTCACATTATAGAAAAGCAGTTGGTGAAAACAAGAGCTTTGTGCATTCAGATCAGGGTCTCCTTTCACCACTGAAATAGGATTTCCAATGCACTTCCACAGAAAAGGAGATTGTCTTCATATCCTTTATCTCCACCAAAATAATGAAGTTTGTCTCCTAGGGTTCCTCCTTAAGTGGACTTTAGAAATTTTTACATAACTTTGCCACATCTTCTACCCTAGTTGTTCTCTTAAGGCCGTTGCTACTCAAGACTGAATTTTCTGCCTTCTCAAGAATTAAAGAGACCTTCAATGAGAACTCCCACTGAGACTTTCTTCAGGTACAAGAAAGTTTAAGCCTTGTGTAAGAAAGCCATCATAAAAGGAAGGAGGGTTGAAAACTTCAATTAGCTCCAGTTCCAACCCCCCATTAATAAGTGCCTTGGTTTTCTGTTTCCTTATAAAAAGTTTCGGAAACTTACTCCTGTCCAAGCATAATTTTTGAAAGATCCTTTAAGGAAGCTATTAACTCTGCTGGCATATGGAGAATTTATAATTTCTGTAAGTGTTATATAGGAGAGACCCTCTCAAGCGAGCATATGATGCATTAAACTCGTGTTATGAAATCTGCCTCTATATCTGGCAATGATTTCAAATTTCCTGAAGTCTCTGTTTAAACTATAACAGAACTCCCAAGCATGACCTATCACTGAAAGGGAGCTAAAGTTATGGTATGTTATGCTTAGGTAAATATTAACAGACTATTTTAATTGTTTAGGCGGACAATACATAAAGTGATGATGTGTACATTTTTGAAAGTAGTCTTAGCATTTATTTTTGTATTACATACTGATGCTCGATCACTCCCTCTCTTCCCTGTCTCCCAAAGACATTGTCTGATGTGTTTCTAAAATGCATTTTGTGTCATACAGAATACTGATACTGATTCTGCTGGCCAAAATTCTTAACTTTTAGTTGTTTTTTTTAAAATGTTATTTTAAATTGCCAGCTGCATGAGGAATTATAGCTCATCTCTCTCCGCAGAAGCCTCCATTTCTTAAGAAAACCAGTCTATTTCATATGATGGTTTTCACAAAGGTTTATAACCCTCCCAATTGACCATCTCGCCTCTGAAAAACTACCCCACTTGCACCTCTTTTGAAATAGGTGGTTATGAAGTGTTTTGCTCTTTCTTCTTTGCAGTATAAAGAGAATATTGTGTATGTGGGGATTATGGATGGTACTTGCACAAGGAGGCAGAGTATAACATTGATGAGTGGTGAAAATAAGGAAGGTTTTTTTGTAGTGCTAATACACGTGTATCTAAATCACATACCTCCAACAATGTAGTTTCTTTGAAAGAGATTACATGTGGTTAGAGTTTGTTATGCTGAAACTTAACAGTTACCAGCTGGAATAAATTCACAAAAGCCCATGTTTCTGTGTTACCTACTTCTATATGTAGTTTGGTGGTCAGTAATCTGACTCATAGAGTGCTTTGGCTGCTCGCGCTCTCGTTCTTGCCAATACTGTTTAGCTCTTCTACAGGTCTATAGCAAGTTCTACTAAGACATGAGGATAAATGAGTGTTTTTTCCCTAAGAATCCAATGCAGCTTAGATATTAGGGCATTGTTGTTGAAGACTGTTTACTATGCTGCCCCCTAAAGAAGCTTATTTTAATTTGTCTGAATTAATTAAATGCTAAAAGCAGCTCAAATATTGTGTTTTCTGTCAGGAAGCACAACCACTTCTGTGGGCCTGCTACAGAAGCTGGCAGGGGCTTGAATTATTTCTGTAAAAGTTTTTATACATTCTAGATGTTTACAGAAATTTCCATTCAACCCGGGGGCTTATACACCAAGCTTTAAAATGAGAAAGTGAATTTCTGTAGTCCTGTTATAATGGAAACTTTTGCCTTAATTATTGTCACATGAATGGCTTAATATAGGAAAAATTAAGTAAATAATGAAATTATAAAACTATATTTGATTCTATTAAGTCCCTAGAAAACCAGCATTATAACTTTAAAAAATGCAGCAAATAAAGATGCTTTGGTTAGATATGTTAATTCTTTGCCACTTTCCTTTCTCCTCCTTTAAAAAAAACCAACAAAAAACAACACCCCCCCCTCAAAAAAAAAACCCCAAACATGAAAAAACACAAAACAAACACAAAACACTGTTTTAGGTGAAAGCTGTTTCTATCATATTATTTTTTTTCAAGACAAACACTCAGTGCCTAGACTTTTAAACAAGCACTTTATCCTTGAAAATTAAAATAAAATATTTTCATGGAATCGGTAAATTTTGTTATGAAACTTTACAGCAGCTATATTAAACGATAAGAATAACTACTATTTTGAAATTCTGAACATCTTATAATTAGACCAGCCTTTAAGAAATATTCAGAGTTAAGGCACATTAGAATGTATTCCACAACATGGAGACAGCCCTGACAAAGAAACATTATTCTTAGATTTACAATTAATTACCCTTATGTCTATACCTTGCATTCAATTTGCATATCTTAAAAGTGCTGTAAATTTCATAGCACTCCCTTGTTATTTAAGATCATTCTGCTTTAGTAAAAGTTTCTACAGTGATAACTTTTTCTTGATTATGTAGTTGTGAGGTCAATAAATCTGGCTTTACTTTGCTCTACAATGTTATAATTTTTCTTTTTTTGTGTGTTTTTCATTATTTTGCTCCTTGTTCCTCCTGCCCTCTCATTTATAATCCCCCGAAGAACCAGTAGATAGAGAAGTCTGGCTAGAAGACGAAGTGAGTGGTCAGATTCTCAGATGTTATCTTTTTCCCAGAACGCACTGGTACTGGGTGTCTGACATGTTCTATACATCTTTCTAGTGTCAACCTCATTAAACAAATACAACTTGATGTATAGCTCTCAAGAAATGAAATTTCATGCAATGAATTTGCTCTATTCCAGCTTGTGTTCTTCCCTTTTTTCCCTCTTTTCTACTTCGGGAGAAATTTTGTACTTTCTTAATTTCTAGCATAATTTCACATGGTGACTATTCATAATTTTGTATCCTGAAATTTATCAGTATTTTTCTAGTATTTAAAGAATTGTCCATGTTTTAATCTCACAACTTGATGTTTCCTACTTTCTAAACAAGGATAAGATGCGATATACTATTCAGAATGTGGTTCAGTATGTTTACTTTGGTTCGATACATACGTGGATTTTCTCTAAATATTAGATGTATCTGTTGCAACACACCTGTTGTAAATGTCATAGTCTTCTATGGGTAATTATGTATAAATGTGCTAGAACTGTGTTTTATGGTCTAATTCAAGGTTAACACAATATCCTGTAAGCCAGAAGGACATTGAACATTTTGCCAGGATAGTAAATATTACTCTCATCCTTTTTTTTCTTTTTTTTTTTTCCCTTCAGCTTAAAAGAATTTTTAAAAGAAATATATTTTCAAACTAAAATAAACCTTCTCTAATGAGACTATATATTATTTACAGAAAAATGCCACTAAACTCAATTAGTACTGGTCTCACCACTGGGTAGAATTGAAGTTGTTGAATTTTTTTTTAATGTAGTTCATTGAAGCAATTTACTGAATCTGGGGCAATATTCTATTTTTAATCAAGTTTAAAAGTATAATGTATGAGAAAACAGCAACACACTGTATAGATTTTTGTAGACACACTGCTGTAAAAAATACACAGACAAATGCACAAATTTTATGCCCATCTTCTTTCTTCTACTAAGAAAAATTGTTTGAATGTTATTTTAAACAGGTAATTTCTTATTTGGTACCCCTCTGCATTATTAATTGGTAGCTTATTAGAGTTATTTTAAAAGTTATTATTACAGTCCTTTTCATTCAGTACTTTACTATATAACACTATTATTTAAAACTAGTTTGCTGGATAACAGCAGCCATCCAAAACATTGTCTGTTGCTCAGAAACAGAAATAATAAAATAATGGAAAGCAGAGCTATTGTATTAAAGTAATGACTAGCTATACTTCATATATTAAACAAAACCTCAGAATACGGTACTTTTAAATGTTTTCTTATTGAGCGGTCCAATCATTGTGAACTCTAAAGCTGAATATATATGTTTTTAAAATGAAAGAATCTGGTTTTTTTTCCCTTGGGACATGATGTTGAAGTAACGGGAAAGAACAGGGTGCAAGATTTAACAAATATATTCATCTCTGCTTCTGAATTTCTCTCAGGCCTTTTAATATATAAATAGTTTTGAAGATCTAAAGTAACTACATTTATCCTGATTTTTATGGGCCTGATACAAGCAAGTGTTGAATATGGCTCTATTCTATTTGATTATAATATAACATTTCTATTAAAACGATTTTTAAAAACCTTCCCAAAATTCCAATAACACTATTTCAAGGAATATAACATGGTAGTGGAGATTAGCTAGCCCTAGAATACCTTGGCAAAAGTGTTCAAGTAGCAAGAGTTTTTCTAGTCTTATGTCCTATATACATCTGTTAAATTACTCAGAGATCTCATTAAATAAAGCTAATGTACTTGTAAAACAGTAGGGAGAGACAGTATATCATTGTAACTGTTAGAAAGAGCCATTCTGGCAAGGAGGGAGCCAAGAAGCCTAGGTGTATGCTGGTCAGTGTAGATGTTTCTAGGCCATAAATCTTGGCCCTTTCCTGCCTAGTTATTGTGTATTTCTTTAGGTGAGAGATTGATTGTAGCAATGGAAGATGAATTTGCCCATAGACCCTTTCTTTTTTTTCTTTATACTCCTGATGCCTCGCCAAGGTGATAATGCTTTTTTTCCTGCAATCATTTGTTTCAGATTAAAAGCATGAAACTGCATGGAGAAACACAAGAAAGCTGCTCTCTGCAGTCAGGCAAAGATGAGGTCATGAAGATGTATAACTGTCCCAGGTGGGAGAAGAGTACACTTTACCCCCTCAGGATTTGTAGCAGGTTAGTCTGAAGGAGAATGAAATAGGGTAAAATTTGAGAAAGAACGCTGGCGTTTCCTTATTGTGCATTTTGAGCATGTTATTTTAATTTTTTAAGCATTGCTGAGTTGTGCAATGGTGCTACTAAAATATTCCTTACCTGTCTATTTACTGCTGAGCAAATAGCATAAAAACTGCACCCCTCCGTTCCCTGTCGTTGTCATCACCCCCACCCACCCCACCATTTATACCACGTACTGAACATGGAGGGGAACACTTTTCATGAATATATATAGATGCTGAATTTATAAGGATCAATATAGTCACAAATGTTGTACAACATGTCAGGATATCATAAAAAGCAGGCAGTTCTATATAAAATACTAGCTTAATCTCGGAGATTTTAAAGCCTCGTTAAAATGTGGATAAAGTCCATATATGGAATGGCAGCATTCAAAAGGTTGAAGTTGTATATCTGTGGTGCAGAAATTTTAACCATTACATTTGAATGTCAGTCGACTCATTTGATCACAGATGGTGTTAACATGTAGAAAGTTAAGACGATCAGATGCATCGTATATATCATATAACTCAATAGGATTTGTTGTTTAAGGTTTGGGGAGTGCAGTGAATATCCTTGGCCCTTAATTTGTGAAATCTGAGATTCTAAAATGGAGATGATGATATGAGCATCTCGTAGCAATCAAATTTTACATCACAGAACTTCCAGGCAAACTTTATAACTTCTGCTAAGAAAAGGGCTCACTGCTTAATTGGGCAGAAAGATTGGGTGGTGCCTGTCCCTGGCGCTGGAGAGGTGATGAGAGAGCGCGGTTGTGGCT